>NW_006399784.1:7594988-7604371 GCF_000299155.1 Elephantulus edwardii | reverse complement strand
ATGAATGTGTCAGAGGCGGTGCGGTTGGCGCAGGATAGAGCAGGGTTTAGGGCTGTTGTGCATAGGGTCGCTATGAGTCAGAAACGACTCGACGGCACATAACAACAACAACAACAATACCTATTCAATATTTATGCTGAGAAAAAAATTAGTGAACTTGGACTCTATGAAGAGAAATACGGCATCAGAATGAGAATTCTCATCAACAACTTGCATTATGAAAATGACACAATCTGGTTAGCCGAAAGTTGACATGGCATGAAAGACCTGCTCCAGATGATCAAGAACTACAGCCTTCTGTGTGAATTACACCTCAGCATCAAGAAAACAAAGGTCCTAACCACAGGATGAACAGTCAGCATCATGGTAGATGGAGAAAGGATTGAAGCTCTCATTTTAATTTTGCTTGGATCAACAATCTTTTGGTACCTGCAGTCAAGAAATCAGGAAATGTATTGTTGGGCATGTCTGCTGTCACAGACATCTTCAAAACAGTTAAGAGTAATGATGTCAGTAAGACTAAGGTGCCCTGATTCAGACTTCAATTCTCTGCTATGCATAGCAATAACTGAAGTAAAAAGAATGTATTTGAATTGTAGTCCTGGAGAAGATTACTGAATATCTCAGGAACTGCCAAAAAAAGGGGAGGGGGGAAACACACCAAAAAATCCCCCCCAAATTAAATACATATGTTTTGGAGAAAGTGCAGCCAATGTGCTTCTTGGAGACAAAGATGATGAAGCTTTGTCTCTCGTTCTGTGGACACGCATGCAAGGTTATTCCTTAGAATGGAACATCATGCTTAGAATTAGGGAGGGTCAGTCAGCAAAAGAGATTAAGACTCTCAAGGACACTGAATTATTCAGTGACTGTAGTCATGGCCTTAAGTGTATCAGAGATGACGAGGGTGGCACAGGGTAGGCTTCAGGTCTCTTGTCCATAGGATCTCTAGGAGTTGTACTTGACAGCATCTAATAAGTAAAATATACTGAAAGGAGCTCTAGTGGCTTGGTAGTAAGGAATTGTGCTGCCAATGAAAAGAAAGGTACATAGTTAGAATACACCAATTGCCCCATGGGAGAAAGCTGGGCTATTTCTTCCTCTGCAATTAGCTGCTTCTGAAAATCCATTGGCGGATCAGGTATGGGTTGGTTCCAACTTGATGGTACGCACAATAACTATATAATGACAGGGAGCTCTGTGACTTAGTGGTAGGAGTTGCACAGCCAATCAAAGGTATGTGATTCAGATCCACCAGCCATCCACAGGAGAAAGATGGGCAATCTCCTCCTGTGCAACTTACAGCCTCTGAAAACCTGCTGGTTGGTCAGTGATGAATTGGTTTTGACTCATTTGTACACAACAACAATAATATATCCAGAGTTCTGGTGGTTTACTGGTAAGATATTGTGCTGTCAACTCAAAAGGTGTGTGGTTCAAATTCATCAGCCACTCAGTAGGAGAAAGATACACTTCCATGATATTTATAGCCTCTGAAATCCTGTCAGAAAGTCATTTATGAGTTGGTTCCAAGTCAATGGCACGTAATAATATCTAATAATGCACTATTTTCTTTGATAATATTTCAAATGAAAGATAAAATTATAATTTTTGAAAAGCAGGTTCGGGAATTACTCCCCTAAGCCAGTGTGTCTCACTTTAATATCCATGAATCAAAGAGTATCTCCCAAATGTTCATAAGAGTGTTAAATATTGTAAAATATTTGAAAGAAGATTAACAAAAGATCTATTTCTGCAACTACCTCTTTTTTAAAGAGAGAAAAGACAAATTTGTCATATTTAAAGTTCCAATCTTTCAATCTATTCATTTGAGTTCCATGTGACAAATGCTTACTGAGTGACTATTAGTTTCTGGAAGCTTTTATGGACATAGTATTTTATCTCAAACAAAACAACAACTTATTATCATTATTAACCAATAGGGAAATAGTAGGTTTAACAAACAAACGTGGTAAGCACTTTGTGCCCTCTGGACAGAGAAAATGGAACTCTAACTCATTGTAAGAGATCAGAAAAAATTACATTTGATGAGAAAGACCAGCTAATTTAAAACTATTAAAATAATGCACCTAAGGTTCAGAACCCACTAGAATTGCTTGAACCCCACCAAAACAAGATAAAGGTAAACAAACCAACTGAAAAATAAATACAGGATATGAACAGACACTTCACCAAAGAAGACATTCAGATGGCAAATGAACACATGAAGATATGTTCAAAATCCCTAGCTCTAAGAGAGAAGCAAATCAAAACAACTATGAGATATCATCTCACCATTCTAAGAATAGCAAAATTTTACAGAAGAGCAAAAATTTTACAGAAGAGCAAACAACAAATGCTGGTGAGGTGGTGGAGAAACTGGAACCCTTATTCACTGCTGGTAGGAGTGTAAAGTGGTCAAACCACTATGGAAGGTGACGTGGCACTTTCTCAGAAAGTTGCAAGTAGAAATACCATTTGACCCAGCAATTCCACTACTGGAAATATACACCAAAGAAACCATAACCGTCACTCAGGCAGATATATGCACACCCTTGTTTATCGCAGCTTTGTTCACAATAGCAAAGAGTTGGAAACAACCTAAGTGCCCATCAAGGAAGGAATGAATAGCGAAGCTGTGGTATAATCACACAATGGAATACTACACTGCACTGAAAACAAAGAACTAATGAAATATTATGCAAAATGGGTGACCCAGGAGGACATTATGCTGAGTGAAAGGTCTCAGTTACAAAAGGACAAATACTGCATAGTGTCACTTGTTGTAGAACGGGACTGACATCGGGGTTGGGGGGAGACTGAGAAAGATAGAATAATTTATGTATACTGTATTGAAACAGATGAGGGAAAGAACTATTTAAAAGGGATATATGATTAGATATTATTGTCATGACAAGGGTCCAGAACAAAGGCTTCATAGTGGAGTGGACTTGGGGGAGGGATTCTATACCAATGAAATATTTTTTTTTCTTTTACTTTTCAAAATAAAGGCTGCATAATGGAGTAGACTTGGGGGGAGGGATTGTATACCAGTGAAAGAATTTTATTTTTCAAAGAGAAGAAGGAAGTGGAGGGGGAGGTTGGGCAGGGAGAAAAGAGCAACAACAAATTAATGGAAATCCAAAGTCTCTGTTAACTTTCATTAAAATGAATAAGATAAAATTGCTTAAGTCCACTCAACTGGTGCATTTGAAGCAATAAAAGATACCTGGTCGACAGAAGGACTGCATTGCTTAACGACTTGGTAAAGACTGAAGTACAGCATGGCCTAAATCACCACACTTACTTTCCCTGGAGGTGTGGTCTATGTCTTCTCCCAGCTAAACACTCACATAAAATAAGATTGCTTTCAGAATTCACTGGAGCTCTCTTCCTCCACTTGCTCAGTATCACCACTGATCTGAGCCAGCTGCCTCGACCCTACTTTGTATCATCAACAGCTGCATGAGCTTCTTGAGGACCTACCAGCAACTTGCTGAGCAGAGGGGATGTTTAGGGCCAGAAGGATGAGAAACAGTTAATGCTAAAACTGATGGAGTGGCCTAACAAAATGAACTTTTGGGATATATTTAGCCTCTACCTTCTTAAGGTTATCTTGGTACTGATGTTTGTGATGATCAGAAATATAAATAAAACATAACTCCACTCACAGAAGTTACTCTAGACAGACATCCATGACTCCTCTCCTTCCCTGTTCATTAATCATTCAGTTTTGAAGATTTATCTAAAATTGCCTTTGATATTATTAATTCTCATTATCCTCTGTTACCAACCTACTTAAAGTTGTGCTATTACTTATCTTAGTTAAATGTAATTTACTTTTCTTTCCTATATTCCTTTTATTTTTATTTGAGTGAAAATTTACAAAGCAAATCAATTTTCTATTCAGTAATTTACATACATTTTGACTCATTATGTCAATATTACAATATTTATAATATAATTGCACTTTCCCCTATCTTCCCTTCAATTCTCCTTTCCCTTAATCTGAGGAAATGTAAAGGTAATCTCTTAAAAACTTAAAATTTATCAATGTCTTAGTTAATGTAAGGTATGATTTCTGCTCCCACACCATAGTCCTTATAGAGTTTATGAGTCATATCTTTTATAAAACAGCAAATTCTCCCAATATATAACTCCATTTTCGTATTTTTGTGAGTGGTATTTGATTTTTTCAGCTACTAGACTCTACGTATAATAGAAGGAACAAACAAGACCTATTACTATATTCTCAGTATCAGTCAACTTGACACATAAATAATTTTATAAGCATTTTCAATTAATCAATCCTTTTTGAGGATTGATTTTAAAACTCATTATTGTTGAACTAGAACTGATTCATAGTGGAAAACTCAATGAGTTTTCAGAGGCTATAAATCAGAGGTGAGGAAAATTCCCCTCTTTTTTCCTAGGGAGCCTCTGGTAGATTTGAACCTCCAGAGGGGTGTGGTTAATAGAGTAACTCTCTCTGGTTTAGAAAGGCAACTCCCTGTGGATTACAGTAACATGACTATTCATTAATGTTTAAGTTTAGCAACAAAATAAAAATGTTAGCATTTCATTTATATAGCAACTCAGAAATCATTAAATAATGTATTGTACTCATGATTCTGAGAAGAAAACAAATAGGCTTGGCAATGAAAGAGGAGTGGTTCTGGAAACTGGAGAAAAGATATTACAGTAATATATAGCATAAACAGCTCCTTAGCTTTGCTATCTGTTAACCATTAAAATGTCATATAGATCAACTAAGACTTTTATTTGAAAAACAGTGAAGAGTAGACTTAGAAAGATAAAAAAATAATATGTAATAATAAGATAAATCACTTAGCAAACATGCAGTCAAACACAGGAAATATTGAATTTTTTAAAAAATATATTATTTGAAAAGAGAATACTTTAGGAAGATAAACTGAATTCTGATTAAAAAAAATTTATCACCAAAGCATATCGACCACTTTGTAAAGTAGAAATAACCTCAGGTAATAGGATAAATGTGAAAATGGAAAAATAGGTTTTCTTTCTTGCCAACAGGTTCCTTACATTGTTTGTGGTTCAATCTCACGAGCAAATCCACAGGAAAAATATGAGGTAGTTTACCTTCATAAAAATCTGGAATCTTGGAGACCCTTCGTGGCTCTACTCTGTCCTATAAAGTCACTATTTATTGGACTTTAATTTATTGCCATAACATGTAACAAATACAGACTTTAACTGAAAAGACAATGTATCTCAATCTTTCAAACTTGTATTTTGTTTTTACTTGTTTTTTTCTGCTTTCATGTGCCATCTAGGCAGTCACTGATCTTAATGAATCTAAGTACAACAGAATGGTACCGAGCCAGATCAGGTACCATTTTAACAATTTCTTCTGTGTTTACGCCTATTGTTGAAATCACCTTGCAGTTCCATTCTATCCATTCAATTGAGGGTCTTTCTTTTGCTTGTCTTCTACTTTTCCTAGTTTTATGGTTTTTATCAAGGACTAGTGCCTTTTGACAACATGTTCAAAGCATTACAGATATTTCTCTCTGCTTAGTGTCCAGGAGCCCCCTGCTTGCACTTTTCTAAAAACAGATTTGTCATTTTTTTTATCATTCCATAGTTTATCCTATAAATTCTGCCAACACTGTAATTGAAGGATCTAAATTCTAGGGTTCTCCTTATCCACTGTCCAATTTACCCAAGCATATGAAGCAAATAAAAATGCCATGGCTTGAGTCAAATGTACCTTAGACTTCCTCTCCTTCACTGAGCTCTACTTTTCTAAGCGCCCTGATTATTGTCCTCAAAAAACCAAATTTGTTTGTTTTCTTGACAGTCTATGGTAGAATCAAGTTTTCTTGACAGTCTATGGTAGAATCGAAACTCTCCTCTAACATAGTTCAAAGGCATCAATTCTTATTGTATTTTATTCATTGTTAAACGCAAGTGAAAATACCATGGCTTAGGTTAGGTATATCTTCATCTTCAAATTGCTGTTCTTGATCTTTAGGATTTTAAAGAGGCCTTTGACAACAGATACCCAAAAACATTGTCTTGGTTGAGGCTGGGTATGGATTGTTTGGTTGTTTTTATTTGTTCACAACAATGTGTGAGCTGATTGAAGTTGCTGGATTTGGATAACAAGAAGCTGCAGGCTGGAAGCCTCTTGTTTAGAACCAGTTAGGGCCTAGTGGGTGGGCCTGTGTATTTAAAAGTCTAGTGGCACTAATTGTGTTTGGAATGAACATGTTCCTAAGTGATACAGCACTGATCCATCAATTCACTGTACTAAGGTCACTTGGGATTGCTGTGATACTGAATGCTGCGACAATGGTATGTCAAAAGCTAAAATGGTTACCCAAGGTAGACAGTGTCTGGTGGAGCTCCCAGATAAAGACATGCTAGGAAGTAGGAGTGGCATCCACTTCCTTAATAACATGCCTCTGGAAACTCTATGAACCTTGTTGTTGTTGTTTTGTTGTTATATGTTGAGTCTCCAGGGACTCATAGCAACCCTATGTACAATAGCCCTGATATCTGTTTTATCCTGTGCCAACTTTACTGTCTCTGACACATCCATTATAGTTAACCCAGCCACTGTTATCATTCCATCTCATTGATGGTCTCCCTCTCTTTCTCTGTCCCTTCACCCTTCCAAGCATGTTTTCCCTCTCCAAGAACCAGTCCCTGTCCCTCCTTGCAACGTGCACAGGTATGTCAGATGAAGCCTCAGAATCCTTGCCTCCACAGAGCTGCCTGGCTTTACCCTCTCTAGGATGAACCTGTTCTCCTGGCAGTGCATGGTATATTCAACACTCTTCTCCAGCACCACAGCTCAAAGCCATCAATTCTCTTTCTATCATCCTAGTCATTGTCCAGCTCTCTGACATATAACATGCAATTAGGAAGACTATGGCCAGGACTAGAGAAACAATAATAGTTATTAGAACAGCATTCAGGTCTTTTGTTCATAGGGTTGCTATGTGTCATGCTTGACTTGATGGCACTTAGCAACAACAACCCAACAATATATGTGTATGTTTCACCATTTGACTGACATGGTGACTGCTGCAATGCGCTGTTGTGTGTCAAAGAAGTATGAGGATGGCACAGGATAGAACAAGGTTCAGATATTTTGTTCATAGGACTCTGAGCTGTACTGGACTCCACAGCACTTCATAACAAACAGCAATATAGAATAAAGAACAGAACAGATTGAGTGATTGAGTTCTGGTTTCTGACAGGAGATATTATTTTACAGACCTGGAAATATGGTGACTGAACTTTGACCCTTATTTGTGAAATTATTTTATATCAAGAGAAAGAGATTAGAATAACTGAGAGCAATTTAAGAAACCAGAGTTAGAAAGAATCTTCACTTTCCTATGCTTATTTCAGTTAATCATGAGAAACAATTGCAAAATGTCACAATTGTCCTCTAGGCTCTAAATTTAAAAATGTAATAGACAGCTCATTCAATTATAAATTTTCTTCCAGAAAATAATCCAAAGTGTAATATTATTTTAGACAGCCACAATAAAAATGTTTTAGTGTATCCAAAAGAATATTGGCTATACATTGATTAAAAATATTATATTTTGAGGATTGGGGCATAGTTTTAAATTCAAATTTTTATGCAAAAGATTTTTTTCAATTTCATCACAATAGAATTAAGGCCTCATTCTTCTACTTTGAAAAGGTTTCTAATATCCTTTCCTTTGAATTATCTTTCTAGGGTTTGCAGCACCCAAGGTAGAACCAAGGAAGTGTTCAGATAAGCAAAGGATATAAAGTGAAAATATCCCAGAAAATAACACTACTGACATCATAGTGGGCAGCTAACTTTTGTTGATCACATAGAATATTAAGATTAAACATGCATTTAAAAAGAAAAAAAAACAAAATTGTAGTATTTGAAAATACAGTAATCAAAAGCTTTGTGCATAGGGAAATAATTCAGAGAAGCAATAGATTCCAGCACTTGTAACACATGAGAAAGCATCCTATGACCAGTAAAATAGGACTGACACATCTTTTGACAGAGAAGCACCTTTGGAATAGACCATAAAATAATATTCACATAGCCACGTTGTTTAAAAGTTCACCTTAAGGAGTTGTCTAGTGAGAAAACTGCTTTGAGTCTAAATAACAGGAGCAACAGCATTAGCATCTTCAAGTCCTGCTGAGAGAAACAGTATCCTTAATTCTATAGCTTCAGTCTGTCATATAAATGCTATTTTTTATCTCTGTGACAAGATGCGAAAACATCTGGGAAGCACAGAATTAATGGACAGTAAAATCTATAAAATTTCAAGTCCTTATTACACATCAGTCATCCTTAATGTTCTTGACGGTATTCTGAATTAAAGATACTTTTAGTTCTAGTAGTGTAGAATGCTACATACCAAGCTGAAATACATGCCCATTTAAACTTAATGATACTCTATATACAAGAGGAAAGTCACTGAAAATTTCTCTACCTTTTACAAAATTTACTTAATGTAAACCTACTTTCTCAAGGATTATGTTTATTAAACTGAAGTTTAAATTTTTCCTCAAAAATAAAGCAAAACAAACTAAAATATCATACTATTTTGTAACTCAGAACATCAGGTATCTTGCAAAGAAAAATATTTGAATAAGGTGTGTTTTTAGCTGAACATGATATACATTAATTCACACAATTATATTAGGTGTCAGTATTACAGAATTGGAAGTGTTTTTGGTGTAGATGATAATCTGAATTTTAGGAAACAGTTTACAATAGCTTGTAAAAAACTGATTTGTAATTAAAATGTTCCCTTTCTGGTTAAAATATTTGAAGTAATGGAATGTATGTTAGCCAATGGATTAATATACAAATTCCAAAATAGCAGCATTTATGGAAATAGAGAAAAACGCATAATCATCCGAAATAACAGTTCAAGGAACACATGTTACTACTGATACACTGAGACTCCTACTGTATTTAATGAACTGACATTTCCCTCTGTATAAACAAACAAAGGCTTTAATCTATTTGACTATGACAGAAAAGACTTTTGCCTTCCTATGAAGCAGGTTCCTGCTGACAAAATACATTGAACAAAAATAAATATATAAAATATATTAAGCTTAAATTTATCTAAATTTATAGATAGTTTCATATATAGAGAGAGCTCTGGTGGCCTAGTGGTAAGAAGCTGTGCTGCAAGCATAAAGGCATGCTGTGCAAATCCACCAACTCTTCCGAAAGAGAAGAAATAGGGAAAATTTCCTTCTGTGTGATTTACTGTTTTTCTGTGTGATTTACTGTTTCTGAAAACCCTCTGGTATGTCAGCTATGTCTTGATCCTGACTTGAAAACACACCACCACCTATATATATATATATGTAGT
>NW_006399784.1:7580622-7594888 GCF_000299155.1 Elephantulus edwardii | reverse complement strand
TATATATATTTCATGTATTTTCAACTTTTGTTGAATTTTTCCAGTTTTATTATCAGTAACTTTATAATGCTTCTACCTAGATCAGTGTCTAACAACTCTTTTAATGTCTTCTGAGAACAACCCGTGATTTATGTTATCAAGATGCGTTGTAATAATAGAAACTTGGAATTAATAAGACTGAAATGATAGAAGACATTCATTTAAATCATAGCAATTATTTCTCCAAGAACTTTTAGTTAAAATTTTATAGTGAAGTCTGCTATCACAGTTTGAACCTTTAAAAGGTAAAGTCAGATTCTGATGCTCTTATTTTGCCACTCAGGTGGCAAACACTATTATTTTTATACATCATCTGAGCAAATATTGAACTTTGTTTACACAACATATTTATTGTCTTCTCATTGAAGAAGTTCAATAACAGGAGTCAAAACCAGACCAGGTGTGGATTGTAGAAAGACCATCAATTACGCACGTGCAAGTTCGAATGAAGGCCAAAGAAAATTATAAGGAGCTCGTAGAAACCAAAATATAGTCTTGAGTCTATCACACCTGAATTTAAAAATCATCTCAAGAATCAGATTGAAGCATTGAACACCAAAGATCAAAGACCAGATGAGTTGTGTTCATTCATGAACAGAGCAATAGGTCATTACAAAGATGGAGAAGAAAGAAAATAAACAAAAAAATAGATGTCAGAAGAGATCCTGAAAATTGTTTCCATCTATTAGCTGTTCTGAGGCAAAGGGGAGCTGTCAATTCCTGGTAAATTTACTACCAAATAAAGAAAATCAGAATATAATACATCTTAAAGATAAATGTTGTTTTAAATTACTGATGGACTGAATATTTATTTCAGAAATTCACCTACTTTAACTATGAGAAAAAAGAAAATTTTCCTTTTTACTAATTTTTCATATTTCTTTGCATATTATACTTTCTTTATTTTAGAAGATTCAACATTTTACCTCAATCCTAGAACAAGGGGATAATTCAAATTTTAAATGTCTTTTTAAATATAATTCTCCCTTGCTATATGCACTAATGAATTTCTATAAGCAATAAAGGACATTGTAACGAAAAGGTGGTGCAAAAAACATCAAACACAAAGGGAGAGTTTTAAATTCACACTTTCAAGTAATAAGGCTCTGCCTGGATGACTCAAAAGGTTCAGTCCTCAAGTAATAATCACAAAGTTAGTGTTTCAAACTCACTCTGACACTTCTGAGAAGAAGCATCACAGCTCTGTAAGCAGTTAATAGGAATCAACAGTAACTGGCCTGAGTTTGTTTGTGTTTGATTTTGAGGTGTCTTTTTTTAAATTTTTTTAATCAAGCTATAGCCTAGGGGTTTTTGTGGGGTTTTGTTGTTGTTGTTTGTTTGTTTGGGGTTTTGTTGGTTTTTTTTTCAGGGTAACAAATTAAGTTATATTTTAAGAGGCTCTGGTCACTTGCTACATTCTATGTAGTACTGCTAAACCAGAAAGTCATTGGTTCAACCTACCAGAGGGGTTCTGAAGGAGAAACATGAGCAGTCTTCCCCCATATATTTTTAGAGATGGGGAGGATTGCTATGAGTAAAAGTTTATTTGATAAAAGCACAAATATTATATTGTACAAAGAAAAAATATTTGTGGCATCAGGAATCCTTAATATGATTTATCAATTATATTCCTACAAATGATATTTATTTGTTAAAATTAAGGTTTTTTTGCTATTATTGTTATTATTATCACCATTCCCACAGTGGGGGATGAGAAAACTAAACTGGTAGAAGTTCATTACTCTGCATGCTATGCACTTGTGAAGAGGTAGTGCTTCTCCTACCTTAAAGGACCCTGACTGCACACAGAGACTCTGTGTGGAGGTGGTAGTGGTGAGGTAGTAGAGTTTAATTTTAAATTAAAACTATTAGAATTTTTTTTAGTTTTTTTTCCCATTAACTGCTTCTCCTACCACTGCAAAGGCATCATTTTCTGAAAGGATTACAGCAGAAAGGCTGGTACAAAGCCACCTTTTGGGAAATTGATAAAGCATATTTGCATTAGAGTTCCTCCTGGAGTTTTAGCTTCTGTTGTTTACCAGGAGCACTAAGGTGATCTTCAAATGCTCCACTGGGTTTGGGAGAGGAGCCAACTTAAATATCTGTTAATGATAATCCTTCATATCTTTTATTAACATTTTCCTGGCCACTTTATCCTATAAGAATATTTTTTATCACAGGTATTAATGAGTAAAGACAAAATAGAGGTGTTTATTATGTCAGAAAAAATCCACACAAGTGCTAGAAAATTGTATATATGTATATAAATAATATTTTTGAACCACATTTTCTGACTTTTTATACATTACATACAGTATACCTAATTAGTAGCAGCTTTTTTTTTCATCTATAATGATGCAATTTTTCAACATTATTTTTTATATATTTGATCATATCACATGGAAACAACATTGCTCAATGTCAATTTATAGTGAATGATCATAAAAGATACCATCTTGGAGTTACTATCTGATTTCCTGTATATGTGTGTATTATATAATTATAGTTATCAGCTTATATCTTGCTCTCACAAATAGCATCTATCACTGACTGATATATGAATTATAGGATAAAATTATGGACCATAAATAATGTTTACTACAACATATTTATACTAATGCATGGATATCTTTATATAATATTACAAATAGTTTATAATAAAACTAACTGTTATTTGGAATATATTTTATATATGTGTATTATATTTATGTATTTAATCTCTTTATTGTCCTGAGGTCTGTACTACATCTTTGTTGCATACATTGTCTAATAATTTATGAATCAGATATCTAATGAATACATCAATCATCATTTGTGAATCATAGCCCTCCTCCGGCTAGAAGTTAACACTAAGGGCAAAATCATGATAACTGAAAAAGAGGCATAAGGCAGGGTTCAATAAACAGAAGAGAGGTTGAATTAAAACATATGTGACATCCTCTTTTTATCCTTGGTTCCTCAGCAGGACCAGAGAGGAGAAAGATGTGTGAAGACACTGCTTCTCAGTTTCCTAATCTTGCCAAGAAGACATGTGATTATGCCTTGTCCAAATGAGAGATTTGGGGGGGGGGGAAATGTAGATTTAGATTTGAAATGAAAAAGGAAATATTTGACCCTCTCTGATAGATATCATTGATCTAAGTCTAGTTTTGGCGAGCAATCTTTGACAAAAAAAATAGCAGGTGTCCTGGCTTAAAAGAACAACATTACGTGAAAGAGGATTTGAGGAAAGCAGGCAAATATAACTTGCATTCAAGCAGAACATTTTATTTTCTCTCTCACTTCAGCTGTTGTTTCTCATCTCCGGAGGCTGCCAGCCAAGGCCATTTGGGAAGTCACAACGGATCTATTCTATTCAATCCTCTTGTGGGATAGGTCATTACACCAGCAGTGTGGGACTTCCCAGAACAGATTTTCCTTCTAGTGCTAATTTGTTTTTCTCAGGAGCAATATGCAGCAGCACTAATCACGGAGGTTCATCGTGAATATTTTCTTGGTAGATTTTTTTTAACCTCTGCAGCAGCTGCAGGATTGGAAAAATATATGTATTAAAGTAATTACATTTTCTTTTAAAAAAACTATGTAAAAGGGATAATGAATCAGTAATGTGTTCTTGATCAAGTGGTTTATTCAGAAAGTAAACATATATTAAAATTAGTTACAAAGCTGAAACTATAATTTTTACCAACCATGTGTCTTGTACAATTTCTAACAATATTATAATGAACAATATTATAATGGGTTTGTCAGAAATGAAAAGCCTATCAGTAACATTAAAGAGATAATTTTCATTTTAAACTCAGAGGAAAATACGATAGACTTTATGATTCTCTGTCTAAATACAAATCAAGGAAATGATTTCATGCACATATTTCTCTTGTACAGTTTCTCTATTGCTATAAAGTTATTAATTGATTCTGTTTTTATCAATAACTATTTTCCTCTGAATTTTGGAGCTTTGGTGGCAGCTGCACTGTCAACTCAAAAGCGTGTGGTTTGAATCCATAAGCTGCTCTGCAGAATAAAGAAGGACAATCCCTTTCCTTGAAATTTACAGCTTCTGAAAACTGCTGGAGAGTTAGGTAGAAGTTGATTCAGACCTAATGGCAATGATAGAGATTCTAAATGTTGATTATGTAAGTAGTGGTAGAGACTTACTATGTTTTCTTCCTTTCTCAGTCCTTTAAACCACCACCACTATGGATTGATTGGGTAAAATTGGGACCCACAAAATAACACACTGGTGCTGACTCATTTTAACTTTTAATTTTCATCCAAACCTCCTTAAGATACTACACACTAAAGTAAGTAATTTCTTGTGATAAGATGCTAAAGAATAGTTGAATGAGTGTTTAGAAAGAAGCAAATGGATATGAAGATTGACAGAATGAAAGTAACTTTTTTAAACCTTTCAAAAGCAAACTCATGGAGAAGACGATTCTGAATAATGATGATTCTTCACTGTTTTTTCAAAACTTTACTCTTTAAGGGAGATGCTGATAGATTTCAGCTTCCGACTTTTGATTAATTACCTAATGCATAGTGCCCTATGCCATCAGCCTTCTTTCAACAACCTGTAATATGCAGATGATAAAATTCTCTTGCTGAAACTGAGGAGGACATGAAAGGTTTGCTGCAGAAGGAGGAGGACTGTAGTCTTCCATATAGATTGAAGTTCAACATCAAGAAGACAAAGATTCTCATCACTGGGCTAACTGTCAGCACCATGATAGAGTGAGATTGAACATACCATGAACTGCCAAGAAAACAAACAGGTCTGTCCTGGAAAGGGTGACTCCAAGTTTCTACTTGGAGGCAAGGATTTTGAAGCTCTGTCTTAACACACTTTGGGCCCATGGCCAGGAGGGACCAGTCCTTGGTATGCACATGATGACTGGAAGGATGGAGGGA
The DNA here is from genome assembly GCF_000299155.1 of Elephantulus edwardii. Classification (NCBI taxonomy): domain Eukaryota; kingdom Metazoa; phylum Chordata; class Mammalia; order Macroscelidea; family Macroscelididae; genus Elephantulus; species Elephantulus edwardii. Next base: position 7,589,938 of record NW_006399784.1, on the reverse strand, counting down.
CAGCACAAGAACAGAGGACTCCAGATGAGATGGATTGACATAGTAACTGGGGTGATGGAGGTATATATGTCTAAATCAGTGAAACTGCTCAGGATAAGGCAGGGTTTAGAGCTATTGTACATAGTGTTGCTATGAGTCACAGACAACTTGATGGCACATTACAGCAACAATATACAATATGTTTTTTTATTGAAAACAGTTATAATTTTTATGTACTGTCAAGTTAGAATCAACTCACGCCTGACCACCCAGGGGGTTCTTTGAAGCAGTAAATCACTCAGAGGAGAATGCCCATATTTCTCCCACAAGAGCACCTAGATTCAAAGTACACACTTTTGAGTGCAGCTCCTTACCAATAGGCCTCTAAAGCTCCCTGTTATTATTTACACACACACACACACACACACACACACACACACACACACACACACAAATATATGTGTGTGTGTGCGTGTGTGTGTGTGTGTGTGTGTGTGTGTGTGTATTCACAGTTTGCGTGTATATTATACAGGAACACTGGTGGCCTAGTGGCAAGAAACTATACTACAACACTAAAGGCACAGAGTTTGAATCCACCAGTTACTCCAGGGGTGAATGATGGTGGTCTCCTTCTGTGAAATAAACTGCCTCTGAAAACCTGGCTGATGGCATAGGGCACTATGCATTAGGTAATTAATCATTGCTCTGTTCTAAGGAATGTTTCTTGGTACAAATACAGGATTTGCATAAGCACAATCAAGTGTTCTGGAATTCACATTCTTCTCAAGGTTATGATCCACACAGTCAATGCCTTTGCATAGTCAGTGAAACACAGATAGACATTCCTCTGGTACTCTTGGTGAAGGTCCATATTTCATTGGCGATGATGTCTCTACTGCCACATCCTCTTCTAAAACCCAGCCTGTATTTTTGAAGTTCTCTGTCAATGTTCTATTTCAGTTATTTTTTGGGTAATTTTCAGTAGGATTTTGCTTGTGTGTGATATTAGAGATATTGTTCAATAATTTCTACATTCTGTTGGGTCAGCATTTTTTTTGAATAGGAATAATATGGATCTTTTCCAGTTTGTTGGCCAGATAATTGTCCTCCAGATCTCTTGGCATAGACTGGTAGGCATATCCAGGGTAGTATCTGTTTGTTGAAATATGTTAATTAGTATTCCATCAATTTCTTGGGCCTTTTTTTCTGCCTATTATTTCAGGGTAGCCTGAACTTCCTCTATCATCAGCTTTGCCTCTTGCTCATACGTTGTTTCATGAAATTCTTCTGTGTTTACCAGTTCTGTTTTTGGTACAGTGACTCTGTGTACTTGTTTCATCTTTTATTAATGCTTTCTGGGTCATACAATGTTCTGTTGAAAAGTATCCTTAAGTATTGCAACTCAAGGCTTGAATTTGTTCTTTAGTTCCTTCAGCTTAAGAAATAGCAAGCAAGTTCAGTCTTTCTGATTTTATAACTCTACATCTCTACACATTTCATACAAAAATAGTTGTGTATCAGTTTATTCTAAGGAATATTGCAAGTGAAAGTTTATTCCCCCAAGAGAAATTATGCAAAAGAAAATAAACTATTTCTAATTTGAGAAAAACAATTATATATATATGATTTAGTTGTATACCTGAAGTTTTAACCAGTTGCATGTTTTATGTACAACTATTTGAATACTAGTTCCCTTTAAAAAGTCAGTTTTTAAAAAAATCTTTAAAATCAGTTTATACTTCACTTTTCAATGTAATTAGAATGAACCATGAATATGCACATGAAGTCCTGTTGTAAAAGATCAGGATCCATGTAAACAAAATTTAGTATTGTTTTTCATAGCTGAGGGCTTCTGGTGTACTTCAAATAGTAACTCATGGGTATCCTCAAAGAAACAAAGCAAGTGTTGTCAGCTTTGTATTCCTCTACTCCCAAAATAGAAGAGGAAACAGAAACAGGATCCAAAAACTAATTAAACATGCTGCAAAAAAAAGGGAAAGCATTTTGATGTAACTTATTAAAGGGAAAATGCTGTGAAATTAACAGTAATCAAAAGCTAATGAAGGTTGGTGCAATAGGAACAGTCAAAGAATGCTTGATAACATTTATTGAATTAAAAAAAAAAACCCCAAAAACAACCATGGCTATCAGAAAGAAAAAAAAAAACCCACAAAAATACACCACCTCATTTGTGGAATAAAATTCTAGTAATTACAGGGGAAATGTCAACGTATAGAATTGAATATAAAATATGCTATGTACAAATAAAAGATATTGTTGAAATTCACAATTCCTCGTAGATCCAGATTTTAGCTAATGAATGTATCTTCTGAGAAAATAAGAGATGAAATTATGGTCTTTTATAGTCCTCCTTTTAAATAGCCATAATCATGGGCAACACTCAAATGACAATTTTGCAAGGCTTCTTTTTTTACCTGAATAAACTATTTCTTAAGATACATAAAAAAGAACATAGTTACTTGCTTAATGTGAGAGATGGTAACTAAATTCAGTATTATTCCTGAATAAGAAATACAAGGACATGGGATTTTTATTTTTTCCATCCTCAAATGGGTGACCCTGACTTCTGTGTTCAGAAATATTAAATAGGTTATCCTTTCCTTTTTAGTTTCACTCCCCTTCATCTTGATTAATGCCAATTAGATGAAATGATAAAGTTCTGAATATAGTATGTCCAACTGTAGTGAGCATTAATTAAGCTCCATAGCAGAAGCAGCAGAATAGATAGTCTAAAGAAATAGTCCCAAGGTTAAAAAAGAAACAAGACAAAGAGTAACTGCAATTTTTGAGGGTTTTTTTTTTTAGACCTAAGTACAAAGAAGAAAAATACGCAACACACTAGAATAATTATTGTAAATATTACATTATCCCAAGGCTATATAAAAATAGCAAGTTCTATAGAACAAGGAATATTCATTTTAACTGAATAAAGAGGACATTGTCCTATTTCTATACCTGAAAAGAGAGTTGACTTTACTAGTGAATGAAACAGGGGGGAAAAAAATCAAAGTATCTTTTTTATTCTTCATTGGAACTATGCTACACGTTGAGTGATAGTTGCCAGGTGAACACCGATGTTAATTAGGATGCTGTCGTTGGGTTTAAGTTGTCTTTAGGAAGGAATAGCTTTGAGGTGTAATCATGTAGAGTTAGACTGTGTTTCTTGAACTTTTATGCATGTATGTTCAAGTTTTAAACTGCATATTTTGGGGTTACCCTACAGAGTTTCTGATTCTTTAGGTTAGGTTCAGTCTAAGGCATCGGGAATTTTAACTGGCACCTCAAATAGACTTATTCTAAGGGCCATTTATTATACTTTATGTCATTGGCTATGAGTTTCATAGGCAGTAACTATTTATTCATCTTTTTATCATCCAAATCAACTTAGTCGCTTCATGTCCTGAATCAGTTCTCACATGTAAAAACTTCCTATTCCGTCTTTATCCAACTATTATCAATGGACCCCAAAAGATTCTCACCACTGGACCAATTGGCAGCATCAGGATGGATCGTGAAGAGATTGAGATTGTTGACAGCTTTAGTTTACTTAGCTCCACAGTCAACACTCTTGTCACCAGTAGCCAGAAAATTAAAAGGTGTATTGCCATGGGAAAATCTGCTGTTAGGGACCTCTCTAAAGTACTGAAGAGCAATGGTGTCTCTCTAGAGACTAAGGTGGGTCCGATACAGGCCATGGTCTTCGCAATCACTTTTTATGCATCAGAGAGTTGGACAATGACCAAGGAGGATAAAAGGAAAATTGATGCCTTTGAGCTGTGGTGCTGGAGAAGAGTATTGAGAATACCATGGACTGCTAGGAAAACAAACAGATTCATCCTGGAAAGGGTTAAACTGGGTGGCTCCTTGGAGGTAAAGATTTTCTGAGGCTTTGTCTGACATACTTTGGACATGTTGTGAGGAGAGACTGGTCCTTGAAGAAGGACATCATGCTTGGGAGGGTGGAGGGACAGCGCAAGAGAGGAAGGCCCTCTATGAGGTAGATTGATTCAGTGACTGGGGTAATCGGGATGGGAGTGTTAGAGACAGTGCAATTGGCACAGGACAAAGCAGAATTTAGGGCCGTTGTACATAGGGTCGCTATGAGTCGCAAGCGACACAAAGGAACAAGCGACACGAAGGAACGTAACAACAACATGCTTTAGATAATCTTTTCTTTCCCCCTCCCCTAATGATAATTCAAAATAATATATTTTAGGAAATACATTTTAATTTTTTTTAGTCCTGATATGTTAGATAGCTTACATGCTTTAAATTCATAGGTTCTTTTCATTTTTAAAATTATTAATATGAATAGAATGGAGTTCTATGCTTAGAAGAACTTGGTTCAGTACTCTTTTCTTAAAATATGTAATGATTTCTAAATAAGAAACCTTTCATTGTCATTTTTCTAAGCCTCATTAATTATTTTGCTCATTCTAATCTATAGTCCCAAGGCAGCAGTGTCGGTTGCAGCTTCCATTATCTTGGTGTGACTGGTGTAAAAATTTCTGGCCCCAAAGGACACATACTATTGTGGACTGCTGCTTCTTTGATGGCAGTGAGAGTCCCCAAATTAGTTACTTAACCTGACCAATTTTAGTACAGCATAATGGTAAAACTGGCCAATCCCCTCAAAGAACAAAAGAACATAACATGCTTCTGGAAATTCTCTGAACTTTGATAAATGATGATAGTTATAGAAAGGCTTCAGGCCTTTTGGTCATAAGGTTGCTATGAGTTGTGCTTGACTCAATGGCAATCAACAACAATAATAACCAAGTAAATTTGATAACTGTCTTATTTAAAATTGTGTTATTTTGGTTCCCTGGTTCAAATTCACACAGAGGTAAGTAAAATGAACTGTCCACAATGACCATTTGACCTAATCAATCAGTCACTATAGGAAAGACAGTCACTTGAAGTTGGAGCTGAGTATATAGGTGAGATGATTATAAAATCTAGTTGTCAAAAGGATGAACGTCAAAGGTATCTAAGCGAGAAGGAATTTCAACTGACTTATGCCTATAAATAACAATGTTTTAGTAAACTAGTACTGATATATTATATACTAATGGGATATGTCTGCTAAGGGCTACAGATGAAGCAACTGTATTCAAAACCATAAAAATGACTTTGACTTAATCTCTTTTATATTATTTTGTAACTGTACTTCAGTTAAATAACTTCTTAATGTTTCTTAATGTAAGGTCCCAGCACAACATTGACTAAAACCTTAAAGAGGAGTCTAAGAATAAATATTTTATGTTATTGAGAGAAGGGACTGTATACACAATGAAGGAATTTTTCTTTTACTTTTCAAAGAGAAGAGTGAATTGTGGGGAGGGGTGGGCAGGGAGAAAAATGAAATAATGGATGAATGGAAATCCAAAGTCTCTGTAAATGTTCATTAAAATTATTTTTTAAAATGCTGTAAAAAAGTATATTATAGGATGATCTATCAGCAGATTAGCACCAGATGAGCATCTCTTATTAGAACAGTGTATGGTTCCCTATAGTTCACTTAGAAATTTTCAAGGAAAAGTTCTTGATGTAGTCAAAGATTCTCATGCGACTCTAACATTAAAAAAAAAAAATTGCCAAAACACATCAGTCAGATATGACATCACTGAGACACTTGGCAGAAAAAATTTTGTATAAAAGTATGTTTCCTTTGTAAGCCAATTTAGATATTTTAAGTTCACTGTAATGAATTATTCTTCCTTAATGCTATGCAATTTTTGTGGTGCTTTCCCTAATGGGATTTTAGACAGAAGGAGAAAGAACTTTATTTTCAATAATTCAGTCACTTAATACAATGAAAGACTTGGAAGATTTTCTATTTCAGAAGTAGAAAAATATAACATAATTCAGTTGAATATTTAGCAAGCTTACTTCCTTACTGTTGCTGTACTTTACTTATATATAGCATTGGTTCACTTTACTCAATGAAGCCGAATTCCCAAAATCTTATTTACAAACATAAAATCCATTAAAAAGTCTTTGATCAACACTAATTTTAATTTATGCTGTTTTTGGAGCATGAGGGATAGTCTTAAAGGTATTAAATGTGTATGGGTCTATTGCTATTCTGTGGATACTGAAATTTTCATTATTAAGTATCCCCATAAATACTAGATAGTATTTTTAAAATGGATTTTTAAAGAAAAAATTTAAATTTTATCATGTGGAAACTGAGTTGTTTTCAGAGCTGAGGAAATAATCATCATCACTCTGTTAACAAACATGATTGGTGATTTAAGATTCTTTCACTAATGGTAAATTAGAAGTCATCTGAAATAACAATCTATTATCCGCACCATACTTGTTCTCTTGCTTTATCAGGCCAGCCACTTGAAAAAGTGCATCAATGCCACAGTACTCATATAAAATTCTTCAAATATATAAACTCTAGTATCAATAGAATGATACTAGTTTAATGTAAAAGGAAGATAATATTTAGATGCCTATTCAGTTTCATTCATGCAGTATGAATCATCTTTAAAATTTCTCTGAGTATCATCTTCAGTACAACATAAATTCCTCCAGTTTCATTCCCATTATCCTCCATTCCATGCCTATTGAATCTTTTCCAAATAGTTAATCCTTTACATCACACATATACAGCAAAATAAACCCAAGGCCCTTTTTATCATATAGTTAAGGGATGCCACACACTGCTTTCAAACATGGAGATTAATGTCCACATTTTGAAACAACAAATTAATCTTGACCTCTGTTATTGACTCAAAGAAGCCTGATCTTCTAGGCCTTGATCAGTTTGCTTATTTCTCTAATTATTGTCAGCAGTCAGCAGAGGGTAAAAAGAATCAGAACCTTATGTAGAAGCCATATGCAGCCACAGTATCTTCTTTTTGCCCCCCTGGAATATATTATTATGTGTACTAGTTGCAAATGGCCATTTTTACAATAATGCCTTCTGGGTTTCTTCCTTTATTTTCAGCTCACAACACTAAAGGAAAATGCACTTCTTTAGCAAATTACTACACTCTTGCAAAGGAGTTTTCTCTCTTCCCTCCACCTATACCCCTCTAAGCTCTTTAAGTGATGTTAAAAGGTCAGATGTTACAGAATGCTTCAGTTCTATCATTACAAGTAAACAACATCATTTTTATTCCATTTAGCATCTCCAAACCAAAAGTCTTTTTTGAGATTGACAATTTGTGAACAATTATGACATTTTTAACATATCAGACTGTGTAAGTGTAATAGGGATTTTTTTTTCCAGTGAGAATTTTTAACAAGTCTATTGTTTTATAGACAACAATTAACCAAAAATACGGTTAATTTCTGTAGAAATACAAAGACAAACACAAAAAGATTTAATTAAAAAGAAAATTCAATAGAGTACATGTAGAGAGAATATATGGCATAGTATAAAGAGGCTATCCTGAGTTCTTTGTGTTGTGTAAACAAGGATGTATATTTATGACACTTGCTGAAGCTACAGTGTCTTTAAGGTTCTTTTTGGAAATTTAATTGCAAATTATTTTGCTAAGAAAGCAATAAACAAAATAATGTACATGAGGCTAGTTGGGAAAAATATCAATAATGAAAATAAGCAGAAAACAGACTTCTCTAAAATACTCTTTGATTTAAATGGGAAGTAAAATTCATTCAGAATTCTTACTAAGAGTTTTTATAGTTGTGTTCCTCACTACAGGAGGTCAGTAAAGTAAGAACAACTTCCTGACATCTCCAAAATGAAAAATGCTTGTGTAAATACAGCTTCTAGGTAATCTTTGATTATTTGCCTACTGTTCTAGGTAAACAGTGATTAACAGGGCAAGGCCAACAAGTTGGGGTGGATCGATAATTAGAAACTGTTCAAACAGTTGCTACTTCTCAAGCATTCAAAATTTATAGTGTAGCTTTTCAAATCTATCAAAATATGTCTGTGAAATTATTACTCAAAAGTATGTGAGGATAAAATAAAATGCAACCATAAGTAAATGACTAGAGCTGAACACAGAATAAGATGTTTTTCTTGTTGCCATTTCTTCTAGGATTATAGGCCTTCAGAAAGTGAAGTCTTTGTTTCTTTTCTAATTTCATTTGTGGTATCAAGAGTTTATCACACACTGCTGTAAATACGTAAACTGCTACATACCTCCAAAAAATGTTTAAGAAATTAACTAATTTTAATATTGTGGCCCAAATAAACTTGAGATATATTAGTTAAAAGTTCTGTAACCACTGTCAATTTACTGACCTTCTTTGGATTTTTATTTGCTCAAGTTGAAGCAATGAATCAAAATGTCACTTATACACTCAGCACTGTATTTGATAATCTCTGGTGGCCTAGTGGCAAGAAGCTGTGCTTCCATCCCGAAGGCACACAGTTTAAAGGCCACCAGTTCCTCTGGGGGGCAAAACACAGGCTATCTCCTCCAGGGAAATTAACTGCCTCTGAAAACCCCCTAGAGGATCAGCTATGAGTCAGTTCTGACTCCACGGTACACAACTACAGCAACAACAACAATCACTCTGGAGGCTTAGTCATATGAAGTTACATTGCAATTCAAAGGCAGGAAGTTCAAGTCCACCAGTTGTCCCTTGGGAAAAAGATTGGCAATCTCTTCCCATGACATTTACAGGCTCTGAAAACCCATTGGAAGCTCAACTATGAATCAGTTCTGATTTGATGGCACATAACAAACATAACAACAATAGCTTGATAAATATCAACACATTACTGTGTATTTAATTAAATTTCTTCAATGGACTTAAGTAGATGGCACAACGACAGGCAATGTTTTGTTCTGCTAAGTCGAAGGGCACCATGAGTCAGAGGTGATTGAACACCAGCTAGGACCAAACTTGTCTTTCTCTAAAGGTTTGATAAGTACTTTTTACAAACACTTAATCCTGGAAATATGGAGCTCTGGTAGCCTAGTGGCAAGAAGCTGTGCTGCAATCCCGGAGGCAGAGGTTCAAGTCCGTCAGGTGCTTCTTGATGATTAACTGCCTCTGAAAACCCCTGGAGGGTCAACTATGAGTCATATTGGACTGGATGTTACACCACCACAACAACAATCATGTAAAAGGAGGCTACTACTTTTTACGTTTTCTTCAGCCCGTGTTTTATAGATCCATTAATGTTCTATTTTCTCAAGGGATATAGCTAAAAGTCAACCTGAGAATATGGATCTTAAAGCTGATTTTATATATATATAAGATCATCCCTTGAAAATAGCTCTCTAAAAAATTAGATCTCGAAAATTGTTTTAATATATTAAAATGATACCATCCCACTTAAGAGGATTGTAATTGTTGTGTATCATCGAGTCTGAACCAA
>NW_006399784.1:7567332-7577032 GCF_000299155.1 Elephantulus edwardii | reverse complement strand
AATCTACATGTATCCATATAATCTAAATGATATGTATAATCTCATCCATCATTTCCTCCATCAACAGATGACAATATCCTTGGCAAGTCACATCTACAAAGTCTTAGTTACTCAGTGTTGATGTTTTCTTAGTTTTAAAATGTATGCACAAATGCACAAACACAGTTTTAAAGTAGCTTTATCAATAAATCCTCTTAACTTGAAGTACTTGAAGGCTTTTTTAGTGGTATAGTAGGTTAAGTGCAGGACTGCTAACCCAATGGCCAGAAATTAACACTCATCACTCTTATGTGGGAGAAAGATGAGGTAGTTGTTGATTGCCTTTGAGTCGAGTGCACCTATTAACGAAAGGCTTGAAGCGCCTCTGTAACTATCAACATTTATCAAAGTTCGTAGAGTTTCCTGAGGCATGCTATTTAGGAAGTGGATTCCACTCCTGCTTCCAAACCTATCATAGTATGTTATTGTTGTTGTGTGCCATTGAGACATCTGTGATGTGTAGTGACCCTATGTACAGCAGCTCTGAACCCTTCCGTCTCATGAACCAGTCTCACTAATTCTGACACACCAACCCTCATTGCCCCAATTACTGTATAAATTCATCTCATTCAGTGTCTTCCTCTCCTGGGCTGTCCGTCCACCCTTCCAAACATGATTTCATTCTCCTGACTAATCTCCTGACCATGTGCCCAAAGTAAGTGAGGATCTTCAAAGTCCTAACCTCCAAGGAGAGACTTGGTTTCACCTTCTCTAATACAGACCTATTTGTTTTCTTGGCAGTTCATGTTATGTTCAAGACTCTTCTCCAGCACCACAACTCAAAGTCATCTATTCTTCTGTTATCCTTAGTCATTGTCCAACTCTATGAAGCATATTAAGTAATTGAGAAGACCATGGCCTGGATTAGGCACACCTTTGTATCTAGACTGACATCATTGCTCTTCAGCACTCTGAAAAGGTCCATGACAGCAGATTTTACCGATGCAATTCATTTTTTTAAATGTCCTGACTGCTGGTGGTAAGAGTGTTGATTGTGGGTCTGAGAAAGCTATAAATGCTAGCAATCTCAATCTCTTCTCTATCTATTATGGTGCTACCAATTGGCCCAGTGGTGAGAATCTTTGCCTTCTTGATGTTGAGCTTCAATCCATATTGAAGGGTTTTGACCTTTTAAAGCAAGCACTTAAGGTTGTCTTCAGTTTCAGCAAGCAAGGTTGTGTCATCTGTATACTGAAGGTTGTTAATGAGTCTCTCTCCCATCTTGATGCCTCCTCATAAAGCCCTGCTTCTTGAATGATGTTCTGCATACAGATTGAAAGGGTTTGGAGACAGGATGCATCCCTGACACACTCCTTTCCTGATTTTGAACTATGCAGTATTTCCTTTCTCTGTTCTGAGGACTGTTTCTTGGTCCAAGAATAGGTTTTGTATAAGCATGATCAAGTGTTCTGAAATTCCCATTTCATCAAGGTTAGCCAAAGTTTGTTGTGATCCGTACAGTTAAATGCCTTTACATAGTTAATGAAACAGAAAATAGATATTCTTCTCTTACTCTTTGCTTTCTACAAAGATCCATCAGACATTGGCAATATCTTTAGTGATACAACTGCTTCTACACCCAGCTTGTATTTCTGGTAGTTATCTGTCAAAGAACTGTTCCAGAAGTTTTTGGATAATCTTCAGCAGGATTTTGCTTGTGTGTGATTAGTGACATTGTTTGATAATTTCCACACTTTCTCAAGTCACTTTTTTTTTTAGGAATGTGAATAAATATGGATCTCTTCCAGCCAGTTGGCCAGGTAGTTGTCCTCCAGATTTCTTGGCACAATCTGTTGAGCACATCCAGTGCAGCATCTGTTTGTTGAAATATTACAATTGATATTCTATAAATTACTAGGGCTTTATTTTTTGCCAATTCCTTAAGTGCGGCCTGAACTTGGTCCTCCATCACGATTACCTCTTAATCAAATGTTGTTTCTTTAAATTCTTCTGTGTCAGCTATTTATTTTTGGCACAGTGACTGTATACTCCTTCCATCTTCTTTTAATGCTTCCTGGAACATTGAATATTCTGTGCATAGTATCCTTAAATATTGCAACTCGTGGCTTGAATTTGAACATTAGTTCCTTCAGCTTAAGCAATGCCAAACGAGTTTGACCCTTTTAATTTTGGGACTCTAGCTCTTTGCACATTTCATTATAATACTTTACTTTGTCCTCCCACGTTGCCCTTTGCAATTTTCTGTTCAGCTCCTTAAATTTTTATATCTTCCAATTGGCTTCTTGGCACTCTAATGCAATATTCAAAAAGTCCCTTCTGACTTCCATCTTGGCCTTTTCTTTTTCTTCTGTCTTTGTAAGGACTTTTTGCATTCTTCATGGATGATATTCTTGATATCCTCTCACAGCTCATCTGCTCATTAGTACTCAAGGTCTCAAACTTTCCTGAGTTAGTTCTGAAATTCAAGTGAGATAGACTCAATGTCAAACTTTGGTTCCTGTGGATTTGATTTAATTTTCTTTATTATCTTCAACTTGAACTTGCACATGGTGGTCTGTTCCACAATCAGCACCTTGCCTAGTTTTCACAGCTGATATTGAACTTCTCCAGCAATTCTTTCGACAGATCTAATTGATCTGATCTTTATGCATACCAGCAGATGAAATCCATGTGTATAGTCTGTGTTTATACTTCTTATAAAAAATATTTGCATTGAATAAATTATTGGACGTACAGAGTTCTATCATTCTATCTCCAGCTTCCTTTCTGTCACCATGTCCATGTTTTCCATTTACCTATCCTTCTTCTCTGTTTCCAACTTTTGCATTCCAGTCACCCATTATTATTAATGCATCTTGATTGCATATTAGATTGCTTTCCAATTGTCGAATTTTGTAGACATCTTCTATGTTCTCCTCTTTGGCTCTAGTTGTTGGTGCATACATCTGAATGATCATGGTATTCACTAAACTTCCTTGTATGCATATAGATACTATCCTGTCACTCCTAACATTATGTTTCAATATGGATCTAAAGCTGACTTTTTTAACTGTGAAAGCAACCCCATTTTCCTCACCATTTCATATCTGACATAGTAGATTATATGATCATTTGATTCAAAGTGTCCCAGGCCAGTCTGTCTCATCTCACCAAAAACTAGTATGTCAATATTTTTGTGTTCCATTTCTTCCTTAACAATGTCCAATTTTCCTACCCCATGCTTCTCACATTTCACGTTCCTATCACTAGTGTCTGCTTACAACTGTTCCTCCTCCTTTGTGTTTCCATATTTTAGGGGTTAGCCTCAGTTCCCATATCTGCTGGTCTATGTTAGGTGTGCTCTATTGTACATAGGGTTTTTGAAGGCCTGTTATTTTGGAAGTGAATATTCAATCCTTCTTCTTAGTCTGTCTTAATTCAAATGTTCATATTTAAAATAGCATCTGGCATACAAGTATTTTACAGAAAAGAGATGGAAGGCATTTCCCAATTTTAGAAGTGACTAATAGATTCAGTGTTGCTCCTTGCCCTTGGCACGTATGTCTTGTCCCATACCTTTCCCTGCTCCTTCAGCATCCCCTTTCACTCCCATATACCCCATGAAACACCTTTCTCCTCATTTAAAGCCTTTGATATGATCACTTAGGTGTCACGCCTTCTGTGCTTCTGTAATTCCAAATTCTTCATGCTGCTTTCGGTCTCTTATATTGTAGCCGGTGAGTTCATGAGTCTCTAAGTAAAAATTCCAGATAGATACTAGTATTAGGGAACCCTTTCTAACTCTGAAGGTTCTGAGGAAAAGTCCTTCTCTTCCATTTGCGGCACACTGCTGTCACAATGGGATAATCCCCTAGGAGACGGTGATGTGTCCTCTAGCAGCAGGTGTGCCAACAATTCCAGAAGTTCGGTGAGCAGCACTTGAGTGCTTAAACAATTTTGAGCCCAAGAGCCACATATCCTTTGGGCCAAGAATACAACATTTATTTACCAGACCTAGAGGACACATCAAATGAAGGTTTAGCTTATAAAAACCTCTAGGATATGGCTAAAACAGTCCTCAGAGATGAGTTCATAGCAATAAGCAAACATATATATTAAAAAAAAAAGAGAGAAGAAAAGAGCAAAATAAACTCCTTAGCTTCTCCAGCAAATAAAAAAAAGAACAGCAGGCTAATCTCCCAGACTCTGAAAGAAAGGAAATTATAAGCATAAGGGCTGAAATCGATGGGAAAACAAACAGAGTAATGATTGCAATCATTCACAAAACCACAAGCTGATTATTTGAAAAGTTAATGAAAGAAGCAAACTATTGACAAACTTAACAAAATAAAGAAAAGACACAAATGAACCAAATAAGACATAAAAGAAGTGACATCATAAGCATCAGAACCAGCCAAAATGAAATAGGTAATATTGCAATATTATGAAAACTACACTCTGATAAATTAAAAAACCTAGAGTAAATCTATAAATTCCTAGAAACCCACCACGTACCCATTTTGGCATAGACAGAAATGGAACACTTGAACAGACCCATCTCAAAAGAAGAAATTGAGCAGGTGATAAAAAAAGATTCCCCCCCAAAAAAATTCCCTAAAAACAAGTCCTTGTTCATATGACATTAAAGGTTACTGTTACCAAGCATTCAGAGCTGAACTATCACCAATGCTATTTAAATTGTTTTTAAAAATACAAAAGAAAGAACACTCCTAAAGTTATTCCATGATGCAAGCATAATATTAAAACCAGACAAAGACATCACAAACAAAACAAATAAACAAAACCAAAATACCGAAACTAAAACCACATCACTCATGAACATCAGGTACAAATTCTTCACAAAATCCTTGTCAATAGAATCCAACAGCAAATTATTTAAAAAAAACAAACCAAAAAAATCAAACAAACAAACACACATCACTATGAAATGGTATTCATAACAGGAATACAGAGAAAGTTCTAGATACAACAAACAATGTGACTCATCACTTTAACAAACTAAAGAAAAAGAGCCAGATGATCCTGTCAAATCATGCCAAAAAAACTTCAACAAAATCCAGCACCTTTCTTGATTAAAATACAGAGTAAACTAGGAATAAAGAGAATCTCCTCAAAATAGTGAAAAACATATACGCAAAATCAAGAGCCAACGTCATCATCCATGGTGAAAGACTAAAACCTTTCTCCTTGCAAAGATCCAGACAAGACTTCCCACTGTCACCACTCCTATTTAATATTGTATTTCAAGTTCTATCCAGTTCAATAAGGAAAGAAGAGACATCGAACTTGGTAAAGAGGTTGTGAAATTGTAACTATATGCAGATGACAAGATACACAGAGAATCATAAAGACCTATTTACTAGAGTGGTAATATACAAGATCAATATACAAAAGGAAATAGGAATGATTGAGGGGACCTGAAAAGACAGAGTAATAGTGGTCGTAATTCAATGAGCATTAAGTGATTAAGTTTATAAAGCCCAATGTGTAGGAAAGATTGTATGAAACACAATGTGAATGAAGGAAAGTATGAAACACAATGAATACAAAATTGATATGGAAATCAACACTATATATAAATATACACATACATACATCACAGGACAGAGTGGAGTTTAGGACTGTTGTACATAGGGTTGCTATGAGTCGCAGGTGACTCGATGGCACATAACAACAACAACAATGTATGTGTGTGTGTGTGTGTGTGTATATATATA
Organism: Elephantulus edwardii; assembly: GCF_000299155.1. NCBI lineage: Eukaryota > Metazoa > Chordata > Mammalia > Macroscelidea > Macroscelididae > Elephantulus > Elephantulus edwardii. Next base: position 7,571,315 of record NW_006399784.1, on the reverse strand, counting down.
TATATATATATATATGTATATAATTAGAAAGTCAGTGGGATTTCTCTATAGCAACAAATAAAACACAGAAAAGAAACTAAGAACACAATACCTCTTACGATAGCCAAACACAAGAGTTGAAATACTTGGAAATAACCCAACAAGAGGTACAAAAGAGTTTTCTAAGGAAGACTACAAAGTACTACTACAAGAAAAAAATAATAGGCTTAAATAACTGGAAAATATTCCCTGTTCATTAATAAGAAAACTCAATATAGTGAAAATGTTAATTCTATTAAAAACAATCTACAAGTTCAAGGCAATCCCACTATAGGTACTAATTTCACTCTTGTAAGATATAAAAATGCAGTTTCAAGTTTCATATGGAAAGTAAAGAGACCCAGAATAACCAAAGTTCTTCTAAAAAAAAGAAATTGGAGGCCTCTCATTCCTGATCTCAAAACCTACTACAAAAATGTAGTAATTGATACAGCATGGTATTGAATGAATGAAATAGTAAAAAAAATAAAGAACCCAACTCATTAACCTATGGTCAACTAGTATTTGACAAGAAAATAAAACCTCTTAACTGTAGAAACAATAGCCTTTTTAACAAATGGTGCTTGTAAAACTGGACATCTGTCTGCAGAAAACTGAGACAGGATCTACATTTCATCTCACATCATACACAAAAGCCATACACAAAATGAATCAGAAACCTAGGGGTAAAATTTGAAACCATAAAGATCAGAAGGAAAAAAATGGGAGCTAAATTAGAAGTCCTAAACCAGGTGGCTCCTTGGAGGCAAGGATTCTGAGGCTCCATCTAACATACTTTGGACATGTTGTGAGGAGAGACCGGTCCTTAGAGAGGGACATCATGCTTGGGAGGGTGGAGGGACGGCGCAGGAGAGGAAGGCCCTCTATGAGGTGGATTGATTCAGTGATTGGGATAATTGGGATGGGAGTGTCAGAGACAGTGCGATTGGCGCAGGACAGAGCAGAGTTTAGGGCTGTTGTACATAGGGTCGCTATGAGTCGCAGGCGACTTGACGGCACATAACAACAACAACAACAACAACATCTTACACCTTAAATAGTCTTGCAGGAATAGCCAAAAATTAAAAACGTGAAGAAGATAAGATTAAGGAATGGAGCCTTCTTAAAATCAAATATTTATTTACACCTAAAACTTTCTCCAAAAGGGTAAAAATAAGCCCACAGATTTGAGAAAAAAAAATTGACAATGGCATTTCAGATAAAGGTCTCATAAACAAAGTTTATAGAATAATTCAGGACTTCCACAAGGCAGAGATTGATAATACAATTGCAAAATGGACAAAGACATGAAAAGACTTCTCACAAAGAAGGACATTCAGATGGCCAAACACACATAAAGAATTGTTCAAAATCAATAGCACTCAGAGAGATGCAAATCAAAACAACAATTTGATACCAACTCATCCTAGGAGCAATAACAAAATTCAACATAATAACAACAAACAATAAATGTTCAAGTGGATGCAGAGAGATTTGAACTCTTACATCCTTCTGGTGGGAATGTAAAATGGCACTAGTGCTATGGAAGGTGGTTTGCTGTTTCCTCACTAAGGTGAAAATAGAAATACATATGTCCCAGGTACTCCACTGCTAGGGATATATCCCAAGGAAACCAGAATAGAGACACAAATGGACATTTGTACTCCTATGTTTATAGTAATGTTATTCACAATAGTAGTAGAATGGAAGCAGTCCAATGTTCATTAACCAATGAATGCATTGAGGAATTGTGGTACATTCTCACAATGACATATGTAGCACTAAGAGGTAATGATTTTGTAAAATAATATACAGTTAGAGCACATTTTGCTCAATGAAATATGTCATTCACATGAGGACAAATATTTCAGAATGTCACTCTTATGAAAATAGAAATATAACTGAGTTGTTGTTCTTTAGTATCATCACCTAAGTATCATCAAGTATGAACCTACCCATAGCGGACCCTCCAGTGGGCTCTTAGAGGCTGTTAATTGTATGGGAAGAGATTGCTCTTTCTTCTCCCATGGAACAACTGGTGGATTTGAACTGTGTACCTTCAGGATTGCATTTCAGTCTCTTACCACTAGGCCACCAGAGCTCCCTGGCATAGGCTCCAGTACATTATAATAATTACTAAGAAATGTATAAATGTTCAAAAGGGAAAGGTGAGCAGTGGAGCAGACAAGAAGAAGGGGAAAATTCAATAGGAAAGCCAAGGTTAGCCAGTGGAGGGATGTGATGTAAAATGAAAGGTTAAAGAGGGCTTTCAAAGACTGGAGCAGTGATAATTAAAAAAAAAAAAACAACAACAAGCACAGTAAAACACACCATAATGTATACCAATGATTTTATAAAACATAAAGTACCTGTATAAAACATGATTTATCTGAATGATAAGCAAACAAATAACAATTTAATAAATACTCATGTATTAAATAGTTATATATTTTTATAGATGTATCTAGATACAAATAAATGGATGCACATAGATACACGTTTCTACAGAAGTGTAGAAGATTTTAAAATTACTCTGAGTGTTTAATGTATCCCTTCCTATAACTACAGGTCTGCTTAAAATGAAGTGTAATTGTATAATGCAATCAATAGTTCCTATTTTTATCCAATGCCTACCATTTGATAGGCATTTTCCTGATACTATCAATTATTTCTTCACACCTCTATAAAGTAGATATTATCTCCACTTCATACACAATAACGTTGCTCAAAATATAGTCCACAGAATTTTTTTTTCAGTCCATAAACTGTTTATTACTCACTGCTAAAGGCATAAGTAAAGAAACTGAGAATAAGTGCTCAATAACTTTGACAATAATTTGACACTGCCTTAATTTAAAAGTATATGATCTATGTCAACAAATGTGACTTGTACTTTATGGATTTTTGTTTTGTTATTTTCTGTTTGTTTGGGTTGTTCCCCTCCACCCCCACCTTTGAACAGTAGACAGAATGGGAAGGAACATTTGAATCATTATGATTGAGGAATTCATATGGAACATAAAATATGGTATTGTTTCCTTCATCAAGGAAGTCTTTCTACAAAATAAAAATATCAGCTGAATATCAGGCTACTTAGCAATGTAGTAAAAGTTCTGATTGTTTATGTTATGTACCCTCAAGTTGCTTGACACTCCTAGGGACCTTATGCACAATAGTTCTGAACCCTGTCCTATCCTGAGCCAATCTCACAATCTCAGACACAATTGATCCCATAGCCCATTACTGTGCCTATCCATCTCATCCAGAGTCTTTCTCTCCTTCACTGATCTTACACCCTTCTGAGCATGATGTCCTCCTCCATGGACTGGTTCCTCCCGGAAACATACCCAAAGTATGTGAGACAGAGATTCAAAATCCTTGCTTCCAATAAGCAGCTTTGTTTCACCTTCTCCAGGCAGGCCCATTTGTTTTCTTTGCAGTCCGTGATACGTTCAATAGTCTTCCTCAGCATCAAATATCAAAGGCACAGATTTTCCTATCATTGTCATTGTCCAGCTCTTTGAGGCATAGTACATACTTACAATGACCATGATTTGAATCAGGTGCACCTTAGTCTCTCCACTGACACTAATAGTAGTTCTTCAGCATTTTGGAGAAGTCTCTGACAGCAGAATTACCTAATGAAATTCATCTTTTGATTTCCATGAGTGTTGATTGTGGACGAGACCATGCTGAAATAGTTAAAAACCTTGATCTTCTAAGTTATGTAGGGTTGTTTGTTTGTTTGTTTGTTTGTTTGTTTTAATCATTGATCCTGAGTGCTGCGTAGTATTCCATTGTGTGAATGTGCCACAATTTCTCAGTTTATTCAATTATGTTTGGATATTTGGATTGTTTCAATGTTTTTTGAGATGGTAAATAACACTACCATGAGCATCCGTGTACCAATTTCCATGTGTGGCTCAGTTCTAATTTCCGTGAGATATATTCCTAGTAGTGGAATA
>NW_006399784.1:7561452-7567232 GCF_000299155.1 Elephantulus edwardii | reverse complement strand
TTAAATAATAAATGTCATTAAATATATTCAATATATTAAAATAACACAAGCCAACATGAAATTATTAGGATATTAAAGTGAATGACTTTTCTTTAAAGGTATTTTAATTTTTCAATAATTACAGCATCAACATTTTTGGTGTTAACTTTTATTTGGTTTTAATGAGGCCATGTTTTTTTTTTAAAAAAATCAGAAGTCCTGTGGCAATCTTTGTTTGCATATAAGATAGAATTTGTGCTCAGCTGGCATTTCACAGACTTAGGATTCTTAAAGACAGGTATCATAGGGTTTATGCATATTAAATAATATCATGATGGTGAGCTTATAACATTTTCTGTAATTTGAACAAAGTCAAACCGGAAAGTTAAGTGAATATGAAATAGCCTATTTTTAACCTTTGTTTTCAGAAATTTTCGTAAGGGATAGGTACTCTATTTGGAAACAGTTGGGGTTTTGTTCTTAGTCCCTTAATAGAGACTTTATAGATGATTGGTATTTTAATACAATATTTACCAGTAGAAATGTACAGAGAACTCTTTATATGGTTAAACACATTTACGGAAAGTACAGCACAACAGCATTTTTCTGTTCATTCTAAAAACTAATATAAAAATAAGCTTCAGCAACCTCTCAAATCAATTGTTCCATCAGAAGTCTCTATCGTGACTCCCACACAATAAATCCAATGAATGTTCTAAGGTGATAAACTAGTTTGAAAATAATTAAGCTTTGTATGTATAAAATAAACCTCTATGCCATAATTATATTACTGGGAACCACTTGAACTTTTAAAAGGTTTCCTAATTTCCTTGTCAAAATTATAATGCTAAAGAAAATAGAATATTTCTAAAAATCAATGCAGCCTACAACACAACACAGAATATATATATACACATACCTGAGAAAGTAATACACATTTACACATTTATATTTTATGAACTAATCTGGAACAGATACATACATTACAATTTTCTGCAGAGTTATCACGTGGTACACAATTTGAAAGAGATTGCAAATTCTACTAGCAGTGCTAGGGGATTATCAAATTTCTGTGGTCATAGATTTTCTTACTAAATTGTCCAAAAATGATTATTCACTTATTTAAATATTCACACGTGAAACAATGATCTAAATATAACCCACTGTGATTGCCATAATTCATTCTCTTTTAGGCCCTTGAAAGAAGTGTTAATGTTGCTGTTGAACATCCTTGATGCACAATTTCTAGCTTGTCTTTGTAGCCTGCCATTCCAGAGTAAAGTGGATAATGTAGTAAAATTAGAATTTTCTAGATAATCAATGGACTATAAAAATGAATAGTTATTAGGTGCATTTATCTTGCAACTGTCTTGTAATAATACCATATTAATTATCAACTTCCACGTGATTTTTTAATTGTAGTGATTCTCTTATCAAAGGGGTGGCTAAATTTCCAGAATAAGTCTAACAGTCCAATGAGTTAAACAAAACTCCCCAGTTTACAAAAATAAAACTTTTAATATACATTTTGAGGTGGATTAATAGTCTTTTACATTAGGAGAAAGGATCACACACTGAGCATATCTTTTTGCCATCTGAGTAATCAATGAGCCAATATTGTTGTAAATCTTCCAGAAATTCCCCATGGTTCAATTCAAGTAGTGTTTATTCTTCTCCACCCCCTACCCTTCATTTTCACTATCATTTGTTAACAGTAGGAGGAATCTTTTCATCTTGTGATTGGGAGAAAGAGAATGTATTTTACACACACACCCTTAATAACCCCTGCCTACAAAAAAACTCACTACATTTGTGCTAATCATGAGGGAATGATTTAAAAAAAAAAAAAATAAGGCGTTCAGAGAACAAAATGAACTATTAAAAACCCTACAATCAGGAAAACAATTCATTTCATTACTGTTATTTTAGTGATTGAAATGTGAACATTGATTTGTCATTATTTTAAAAGAAGTAGAGTGCAAAGTACTGATTAACTATAAATGCATTTATTCACGAAATAGTACAGTAGGTAGTTTTATTTTTTAAAAAATACAAAGAATAAGCATGCCAAAAATTACACATATGCAGTGATTAATTCAATGGTAATGTCTTTTGCTGCAAGTAAAGTGATTGATAACGTACTTTAAAGTATGTAATAAATGAGTCATATCAGAAAATGTAGGTTGTGTTTTGTTTTGTTTTTTAATTATGTTGAAATTCTATCAAAATGTGTGAAAATACAAAAGGTCACTAATTATACTATCTTGGTACAATTATAAAACTAATTTCCTAGTAATATTTTACTTAGAAAGCCACCTTCCTAGAGTTTGAAATGTAGTAATTATTAATTAAAATAGCTCATACTCTAAATAATTTTAAAAGAATTCAAATGTCTGATGAGTAAAGAGAACATTTTAAAGCATTATACTGTGATTAAGATTTAATAAGTAATCTAATATTCCAAGGTAGCTTTCTATAATGACATTATTAAAAATACTAAAATTCACTTAGAAAACATATATTCTATTTCATACAACTGACAGTTTTGATTATTCTATAACAACTGTATATTTTTTCTTTAATGTTCCTTGTCCTCTCTCTGTCGCTCTATGACCTACCTGAACAATAGCCCTCTATGGAATGTATTTCTCCAGCATCCATGTCTTCTACTTCCATTTGTTGTTGTCATGGTTAGGTGTCGTCAAGTCGAGTTCAACTCTTAGTGACACTATGAACAAAAGATCTGAAGCCTGTTCTATCCTGTGTCATCCTCACACTTCCTAACATACAAGAGTCCATTGTAGCTGTCACCATATCAATCCACCTAGTTGAGGATTTCTCCTTTGCTGACCCTTCACTCTTCCTAGCGTCATGTCCTTCTTCAAGGAATAGCACCTCCTAGCAACATGTCCAAAGTATGTGAAATGAAGTCTTATCATTCTTACCTCCAAAAAATGCGCTTTAACTGCACCCTCTCCAAGACATTCGTTTGTTCTGTTGGCCTTCCATGGGATAGTTAGTGCTCTTCTCCAACACTACAGCTCAAAGACTGTGTGGATTATGCAATTTGTGGCTGACATAGAGAAAAACAGGAATCCCAGAGCACTTAATCATGCTTAGGTAGAACTTATACCTGGACCAGGAGGCTGTTGTGTGACCAAAGTAGGGAACACTGCATGGTTTGGAAATGCCACGGTTGTATTATCTCTCCACACATATTCAAACTGTACTCTGAGCAAATTATCCCAAGAAGCTGGACTCTGGGAAAGAGTGTGGAGTCAGGATTGGAGGGAGGCTCATTAATAACCCGTCTTATGTAGATGACACAACCTTGCTTGCTGAAAGTTAGGAAGGCTTGGAGTACTCGCAAAGATGAAGGAATGTAGCCTTCCGTATGAATTTGTATCTCAATGTCAGGACAACAGATTTCTTACCATTGGACAGATAGGCAGAGTCATGATGGATGGAGAAGAAATGGAAACTGTCAATAGCTTCATCTTGGTTCAATCCATAATTAATATCTTTGGTACCAGCAGTCAGAAAATAAGGAAACACATTGCACTGGGGAAATCTGAAGTTAGGGACATTTCCAAATTATTCAAGAGTAGTTCTGTCAATTTGAAGACTAAGGTGCATCTGATTCAGGCCACAGTCTCTCCAAGTACTAGCTATGCATCTGAGAGCTGGACAACGAATAAAGATGACAGAAGAAGAATTGATGCCAGTTCCATTTAGGCTTGTCCAAAGAAAAGACACTCTTAGAACTCCAAGAGGGAAGAAAAGATACGATGTCTGCTCACATTCTCACATGGTTTCATGTTCCAGTTATGAGTCATGTGTCTCTCTCAAATCTACATGTATCCATATAATCTAAATGATATGTATAATCTCATCCATCATTTCCTCCATCAACAGATGACAATATCCTTGGCAAGTCACATCTACAAAGTCTTAGTTACTCAGTGTTGATGTTTTCTTAGTTTTAAAATGTATGCACAAATGCACAAACACAGTTTTAAAGTAGCTTTATCAATAAATCCTCTTAACTTGAAGTACTTGAAGGCTTTTTTAGTGGTATAGTAGGTTAAGTGCAGGACTGCTAACCCAATGGCCAGAAATTAACACTCATCACTCTTATGTGGGAGAAAGATGAGGTAGTTGTTGATTGCCTTTGAGTCGAGTGCACCTATTAACGAAAGGCTTGAAGCGCCTCTGTAACTATCAACATTTATCAAAGTTCGTAGAGTTTCCTGAGGCATGCTATTTAGGAAGTGGATTCCACTCCTGCTTCCAAACCTATCATAGTATGTTATTGTTGTTGTGTGCCATTGAGACATCTGTGATGTGTAGTGACCCTATGTACAGCAGCTCTGAACCCTTCCGTCTCATGAACCAGTCTCACTAATTCTGACACACCAACCCTCATTGCCCCAATTACTGTATAAATTCATCTCATTCAGTGTCTTCCTCTCCTGGGCTGTCCGTCCACCCTTCCAAACATGATTTCATTCTCCTGACTAATCTCCTGACCATGTGCCCAAAGTAAGTGAGGATCTTCAAAGTCCTAACCTCCAAGGAGAGACTTGGTTTCACCTTCTCTAATACAGACCTATTTGTTTTCTTGGCAGTTCATGTTATGTTCAAGACTCTTCTCCAGCACCACAACTCAAAGTCATCTATTCTTCTGTTATCCTTAGTCATTGTCCAACTCTATGAAGCATATTAAGTAATTGAGAAGACCATGGCCTGGATTAGGCACACCTTTGTATCTAGACTGACATCATTGCTCTTCAGCACTCTGAAAAGGTCCATGACAGCAGATTTTACCGATGCAATTCATTTTTTTAAATGTCCTGACTGCTGGTGGTAAGAGTGTTGATTGTGGGTCTGAGAAAGCTATAAATGCTAGCAATCTCAATCTCTTCTCTATCTATTATGGTGCTACCAATTGGCCCAGTGGTGAGAATCTTTGCCTTCTTGATGTTGAGCTTCAATCCATATTGAAGGGTTTTGACCTTTTAAAGCAAGCACTTAAGGTTGTCTTCAGTTTCAGCAAGCAAGGTTGTGTCATCTGTATACTGAAGGTTGTTAATGAGTCTCTCTCCCATCTTGATGCCTCCTCATAAAGCCCTGCTTCTTGAATGATGTTCTGCATACAGATTGAAAGGGTTTGGAGACAGGATGCATCCCTGACACACTCCTTTCCTGATTTTGAACTATGCAGTATTTCCTTTCTCTGTTCTGAGGACTGTTTCTTGGTCCAAGAATAGGTTTTGTATAAGCATGATCAAGTGTTCTGAAATTCCCATTTCATCAAGGTTAGCCAAAGTTTGTTGTGATCCGTACAGTTAAATGCCTTTACATAGTTAATGAAACAGAAAATAGATATTCTTCTCTTACTCTTTGCTTTCTACAAAGATCCATCAGACATTGGCAATATCTTTAGTGATACAACTGCTTCTACACCCAGCTTGTATTTCTGGTAGTTATCTGTCAAAGAACTGTTCCAGAAGTTTTTGGATAATCTTCAGCAGGATTTTGCTTGTGTGTGATTAGTGACATTGTTTGATAATTTCCACACTTTCTCAAGTCACTTTTTTTTTTAGGAATGTGAATAAATATGGATCTCTTCCAGCCAGTTGGCCAGGTAGTTGTCCTCCAGATTTCTTGGCACAATCTGTTGAGCACATCCAGTGCAGCATCTGTTTGTTGAAATATTACAATTGATATTCTATAAATTACTAGGGCTTTATTTTTTGCCAATTCCTTAAGTGCGGCCTGAACTTGGTCCTCCATCACGA
>NW_006399784.1:7539115-7552667 GCF_000299155.1 Elephantulus edwardii | reverse complement strand
GGATGGGTTTGTCGGAGGCAATGCAATTGGCACAGGGTAAAGCAGGGTTTAGGGCTGTTGTACATAGGGTACATATGAGTCTCAAATGACTCGACGGCACATAACAACAACAACAGTGTCTCCTTGCTCTGTTCTGATGACTGCCTCTTGGTCCAAGTATAGATTTCACATTAGCACAATCAAATGTTCTGGAATTCCCATTCTTCTCAGAGTCAGCCACAGCTTGTTGTGATCCACACAGTCAAAAGCCTTTGCATGGTCAATGAAGCATAGATAGACATTCTTCTGGTATTCTTTGCTTTCTGCTAAGATCCATATACTATTAGCTATAATATCCCTGGTACCACGACCTCTTCTAAATCCAGCCTGCACATCTGGCAGTTCTCTGTTGCCATATTGTTCCAAATGTTTTTGGGTAATTTTTCACCAGAATCTTGCTTGCATGTGATACTAATGATAATGTTCAATAATTTCCACACTCTGTTGGGTTACCTTTCGTTGGAATGGGAACATATATCAACCTTTTCCAGTCAGTTGGCCAGCTGTCTCTCCTCCAAATTTCTTGGCACAACTTAGTGAGCACATCCAGGGCAGCATCTGTTTGTTGAAACAAATCAGTTGGTATGCTGCCATCTCCTGGAGCCTTGTTTTTGCCAATTCCTTCAGAGCAACTTGAACTTCCTTTTTCATCACCATAGGCTCTTGCTCATACATTATTTCATGATATTCTTCTGTGTCAGCCAACTCCTTCTGATACAGTGACTCTGTGTCCTCCTTCCATTTTCTCTTGATACTTCCAGGATCATTTAACATTCTACCCAAAGTATCCTTAAGTATTGCCACCCGTGGCCTGAATTTGTTTTTCAGCTCCTTCCATTTAAGAAAAGCTGAGCAAGTTCGGCCCTTTTGGTTTTCTGACTGCAGCTCTTTGCACATTTTATTACAGTATCTTGCTTTGTCTTCCAGGGCTGCCTTTTGAACTTTTCTGTTCAGCCCTTTGATTTCTTGGTTTCTTCCTTTAGCTTTGGCTTCTTGGCACTCTAATGCAATAATCAGAGTCTCATCTGACATCAGTCTTGGTCTTTTCTTCTTTTTCAGCCTTTGTAATGTACGAGGAGGAATGTGCCATCAGGATTGGTGGAAGAATCATTAACAATCTGCATTATGCAGAGGACACAACCCTGCTTGCTGAAACTGACGTGGACCTAAATCTCTTGCTGCAGAAGGTCGAGGACTGCAGCCTCCTGTATGGACTAAAGCTCAACATCAAGAAAACAAAGATTTTCACCACTGGGCCAATTGGCAGCATCAGTATGGATGATGAAGAGATTGATATAGTCAATAGTTTTAGTTTACCTGGCTCCATAGTCAACACTCTTGGTAACAGCAGCCAGGAAATCAAGAGATGTATTGCATTGGGGAAGTCAGCTGTAAGGGCCCTCTCAAGAGTATTAAAAAGCAACGACATCAGGCTGGAGACTAAGGTGCGCCCAATTTGGGCTATAGTCTTTGCCCAAATTACATGTTATGCACCGGAGCATTGGACAATGAATAGGAATGATAGAAAGAGAATTGATGCCTTTGAACTGTGGTGCTGGAGAAGAGTGTTGAATATACCGTGGACTGCTAGGAGAATAGGTTTGTCTTGAAGAAGGTGAAACCACAATGCTCCTTAGAGTCAAGGATTCTGAAGCTTTGTCTGACATACTTTGGGCATGGTCCTTGGAGAGGGACATCATGTTTGGCAGAGTGGAGGAGCGGCAAAGAAGTGGAAGACCTTCAATGAGATGGATCAATTCTGTGATTAGAGTGGTGGGAATGAATGCATTTGAGATGGCTAGGTTGGCACAGGACAGAATGGCATTCTATTCTCTTTTACATAGGGTCACTATGAGTCGCAAGCGACTCGATGTCACATAACAACAACAAAAATTAAAAAAAAAACAGTGTATGAACATTCCCACCTCTCCACATCATCTCCAACATTCATTGCTTGCTGTCCTACTAAACTTTGCCACTGCTAATAAACTCATAACTTAGGAGAGACTAGAGAGCATTATGCTGAGTGAACTCAGCCTCATAAGGACAAATACTACATAAGATCATTATTGTACAAATGGAAAGATAAGTGGTAAAATGTGTAATAACTCAAGGCTGGGAGCAGAGGGATAAAGATGGGTGGGGTGAAAACACAGTGTTGCATAGTTTGGTAGGCAGAAAAAGGCAGGAAAGAGAATAGAAAGCATTTGGGCGAAAAGACAGGGTAATGATGGGCAAGGCCAAATGGTGATGAATTTTATAAAAACTCATGAGAGCAATTGTATAAAACACAATATGAATGAAAAATATTGTGAAACATGACGTATACAAACTTTGTAAGGAAACTAATTTTAAAAAGAAAAAATCTCAATCTCTTCTCCATTTATTAGGATGCTGCCAATTGGCCCAATTGTGAGAATCTTTGTTTTCTTGATATTGAGCTTCACTCCATATTGGACATTGCAGTCCATTGTCTTCTTCAGCAAATGCTGCATGTCCTATTCAGTTTTGTAAGCAAGGTGGTGTTATTTGCATAGCATGGGTTGTATATTGTTGATTGTCATGAGTGGAGTAAGACTCCTAGTGACCTTATGAAGAAAAGGCCTAAAGCCTTTCTATAACTATATACATTTATCAAGGTTCATAGAGTTTCCAGAGGCATGTTCCTTAGGAAGTGGATGCTACTCCTGTTTCTAAATAGGTAAAAAATTATTCTTTATAGGTAAGATTATTTATTTTTATTATGTGATAATTTAGAAGATTATTATAAAGCACCACAGTGCATGCTGAATTACAAATGTTATAGATGATAATTTTTCTTTTAAGGATTTATAAGCAAGCATGCTTTCATATTTTTGTAAGATAATAAGCCAGTTTGCTCTTAAACTTTAATGTGGAGAGAATGCTCATACACTGTTGGTTGTTGTTGTTGGGTTTAGAAACTAACTGGGTTTGTTCTGACCTGTAAGCTAACCATGTGGGTTTGCACTAAAGAATACTGCATATGAAAGTAGATTACAATTATTGGGGCACTGAGGCAGGGAATATTTGCACTTGAATGTGCCTGAGTTTGTCCTTAATGATCTCCATGAGTCCAGTTCAGACCAACTAGTCGTCAGGTAAAGGAAATCTCAGAACAAATTCTGTAAGACTTTTTCAGTCTGCACCTGTATATGTATTTGGATTATTTTCCTCTGCCTATTGCTGTAGATTCACCTGAACTGTGATGTGTTGCCCCTGTCACTAATTATGTTCTAGTGATAATTTTCTTGTTTTCAAATAATATATATGAAAGTCATGGCCATGATTTAAGGAACTTGTTTGGCACCATTCTGATGGTTTCCTTCAATCTAAAATATGTCTTTGTTTTGTTCATGTTTTAATAAAGGGTCTCTGTAAAATATATTTGAATCTATGCTATCTTTATTTCCTTCAAAAAAGTTACAATTACAGGATAACAACAAAAAGAAATCTTCAAGTATAATAATAAGATAGTTCTATCTTTCTTAATTTACTTGCCATTGATGAACACTATTTTCTAATTTTTTTGTATTCCTGCTAAGCTTGTTCTAATTATATTTTTTGAAATGTGACTTTGTAAAATCCAATGAAAATGGATTTCAGGTTTTACAGTTTCATTCTTCTATTAATTAATTTTATTGTATTTTACAAAAGTATCACTTACACTTGTTTACTTGTTTTGAAGAAAAGAAAAAAAACCAATAACTGACTCTCACCACAGATGACGTGCAAAGCAATGAGTGAGCTCCCAGGGAGAGCCTGGTGGACTTGACTATGTCACAAAAGCAGCTCCACACCTAAAACTTTACTCATGTTTTTTGATCAAAAAAATAGCCTAAACTACAGGGGAAAAATAATATAATAGTTCTGATACAAGGTCTGATATGTATACTCCAACAGATACTGGCAGCAATAACAATTCACATTCCTTCTTTACACATCCAGTGCAAAAACTGCATTATCTGTGAGAGGGTCCTGATCTTGAGAGTCTTTAAATCTTTTGTGTATTTGTCTTTGTTCTTACTTTTTTATTTTCTTTCATACTAGTAATGAATTTGAATCACCTTAATAATGGTAAGAGAAGTACCATATAGTCTCATGAAAAATAGTAGCTCTAGCTTTGGGAGCTTTCCCTGATTCTCAGGGCAAGTGTGAGATTGACCTCTTGCTGCTATCTCCAGGCAGATCCTGCTTCTCTGAGAGAGTCACTGATGACTGCGTAAGACCTTCAGTGGCTGACTTAAATTTCATTTTGTATTTGTTTAGCATTGCAGCACTGACTTTCTAATAGAGTTTCAAACTCAAAATCAAACAAACAAACCAAAACACCTCTTTCCTAAGAATCTCAGCCTGCATATATCAACTACTGTATATATCAACAGACAACGAGGCTGAAGAACAAGTATGTCTGGATCTGAAGTTAGTTATCAGTCAAGACCCGTTCAAGTGCACACTCAAATATGTAATGGAGCTGAGATTAAAACTAAGGTACCCTGGTTCACAAATTAACAAGCCTATAAATGTCAACAAATCAGCACATTTGTAAAACTTAAAAAACACTATTGAGTTGAGATTTTTAGTTACTTGAACCCTTATTCACTGCTGGTGGGAGTGTAAAATGATGTAACCACTATGGAAGGCAGGATGGCTCTTTCTCAAAAAGTTGCAAATAGAAATAGCATTTGATCCAGCAAGTCCACTACCTGGAATATACCCCAAAGAAATCATAACCACAATCCAAGCAGATATATGCACAACCATGTTTATCACAGTTTTGTTCGCAATAGCAAAAGTTGGAAACAACCCACATACCCATTAACAAACAAATGGATAGAAAAGCTATGGTATATTCACACAATGGACTACTATGATGCACTGAAAAACAAAGAACTCATGAAATATTATTCAATATGGGTGACCCTGGAGGACATTATGCTGAATGAAATACCTCAGTCACAAAAGGACAAATAATGCAGAGTGCCACTGTTGTAAAACGGGACTTGGGTTTGAGAGGAGACTGAAAAAGATGGGATAAATTATGAATACTGCTTTGAAACAGATGAGGGAGGGAACTATTTAAAAAGGATATATGATTACGTTTTATGTGTTTAAAAAATCATTGGTGTTGAATGTCTTCCAACTCTTAAGACCTTGTATAATCAAGTTGAATTGCTCTATATGGGCTTTTAGTTCTAATATTTATAGATGTCATTTTAGAGGCTTTTCTTCCAAGTTTGCTGGTAGCTGAGTTTGAATCCATAAGCAGCTCCCCAATAGACATTTGATAAATATTCTTTCATTATGATTCCCAGCCTTGGAAATCTGATAGAGAGCTACTGTTGGTAAAAACCTAATCTATAGCGGGGGTTGGGAGGGGTGGGAGGGTAGGCGTGAGTACACACACATATACACATGTAAATGAGTTCTTGTGTACTTTTGGGAAAGGAATTTTGTTGTCAACCTAAATGCAAATAGTTCAAAACCACCAATTGTTTTGCAGGAAAATGATGGGGAACTCTCATGAATTAATTCTATATTTTATTTATTTTAGTATTTTATAAATCTTGCATAATTCCTAAGACCTGGAAATATTTCATACATATTTACAAAGGTGTCATTTGAAACTCTCAAAAATAATTTAGTCTCAGGAAATTTACTTAGTGGATCATATCTGGTTTAATAACTCCTCATTTCCTTATTGTAGGACTTGAGGTGTCGTAAAAGATACCAAAGCTTTCTCCTGGATGTCGTAATTGAGAGACCATCAGGCAACCTCACACTAACCTGTTCATCATTCCACTGCTGCTGTGATTTCAATGAAAAGTGTTATGCTCCATATGGTATGAAATAATTTCCATAATTGCTAACCCAATTCTCATGTAGTCTTACCAAAATACAAATATCCTAAAAAGTAACCAGAAAAATCATTGCCTTGTGGAGTTAATTCCAACTCATGGTGATATTGCATTAGATTTCTGAAGTTGTAATTTCTTTACAGGAGATATTTGAACTTTCTTCCGATAAGCAGCCAGAACCAACTGAGCTTTTGATTTGCAGAATAAAATGTTATACACTACATTGTCAATAGTCCTGACATAAAATATGTGCCTCTAAATACATACAATCAGATGTTGAAGGAGTTATCATTTTAATCAAAACAAATTTTCTTTCAAACATCTCTATTCAGTATGAAATAGGATCTGTTTGTTATAACTATATAGTTACTATAGTGTCTATTAAACAGTAGAGGAAACATTTACAAAGGAAATTATTTATCTTAACTAAAAACTGATTAGGGAAAGTGCAATTACAGCAGATTGTACTGGCTTCTTTCTGTATTTTATTTCTGTCTAAAGAGAAGAAAAAAGGACACTGGAGCATAGGACCTTGGGCATCTCTCTGAAAGAGCCAGAGGAATTAAGACTAGTATAGCCCCGCACCATCTCAGAACAAAAAGCAGAAAAAGAGCTCAAAGCTGAGCCCAATGGTGTCTCTAGAATCATAGTACCAGCAAGATGTTTGTTTATTTGTTGTTGGCTCACAGAGTCACAAGTGTGGTACTGAAAATAGCGTTTATTAGAGAAGTAAGTTGGAGATTGGAAGAGGCAAAAAATATCTCACAATACAGGTCCAAGATTATCTCAACAGTCATAAGGCACAATTCCTCAATTAGTCAAGGCTTTAATTTCAGTTCAGCAGTCAAACCCAAATCATCCATCAAGATTTGCCCAAGAGCAATTATAAGTCAGTGTCTCATCAAGTATCTGGGAAGAATAGCAAAATCAAACTGTGGCCATAACAAATGCAGGAAGCTTCAGGTCACACATTGCCACAATTTCTCCTCAGCAATGCCACAGTCTCTCCACCATGAGCATTTCATTTTCACCAGGGTCTTGCTGCCCCAAGCCTTGCTCACCTCAAGTCTTGCTGCTCAATGTGGGAAGTACTTTTTTTTAAAATCCTACACCCACAGCGGATACTGATTTGTAAGACCATGATGATTTACAAGACCATGTGTCTGCAGTTAAGGTAACTGTAGACCAGAGGGGACTAACTAATGGCTTAAAAAATAAAAAAAAGAATTAAAAAAAGTCTGCTTTTAGGCTAACAGACAATTTACTTTCTTCCTTGACTTATGGATCCAGTTGGGTTCAGTCAACAGATGACACTAACAGGAGATAGGTATATGAGATAGAAAATAAACTACATTATTTCCATAATGTCTTTTCAACCAGTCACTATTCCTAACCAAAAACTCTCTTCCGTGTTGATAGCTCTAATTATTTTTATTTTCCTTTTAGGACACAGACAGTATAATTGTCTATTAACCTATCTCACTGCTGTAACAGTTACCTTAACTATGTCTATAATGCTGTGAGTAATGTTTCATTCTTTATTTAAGTCTTAATGTTCTTATAAGAGAGATTTTCCACCTTTCTTTCTGAAGAGCAGCTGATGTAGTTAATTCCTTTTCTCTTCTATTAGTGGATCATCATGTTACATACTGCCATCAGGCACTCCTGTGTATTTACACATAGCTAAAAAAATTAAAAGAAAATAAAAAGAAGGAAATACTGACCACTTTAATGACAGTTTTATTGCATTCAATATTTTAATGCTTTCTAATACTCATTAAAGCTATTGTTGGGAAAGACAGTCAGATGACATTGGTTGGCATAAGGCCAGAAGAACTGACAAATACATTTGAGACTCATATACTAATATAATTGTTCTTCTCTTTCTCTCTCCGCTTCTAAAATACTTTATTTGTGTCTTTCTTCCTGCACTATGAGTATATTAATGTATAGTTAATAGAAAATATTGAGATACATAATAATAGAATTTGGAATGACACTTTAATATGATTTTTCATCCCTTTTCAGTATTTTTAAGATTACAAAAAATAAATAAAATTGCTGTAAAGAGAAAGATTACAAAATAAATAGCTATCCTACATTTTTATATGTATGTAAACAAATACAAACAGAGATATGTCTGGTGAATGTGTATTCAGTGCACTCCTAGAGATGATTCCATAGAATTTTCCCTGCCAATACAGGAAAGAATTGAAGTGTTTTATTTTGTTTTGTTTTCCTTAGCATTAAGTGAGCAGATTTTATAGCTTCACTTGTTTCTTCCCCTCACCATTCACCTGCAGAGAAGCAGACACAATGATCTAATTGATTTTCCCCCTTCCTGTTGCCCAAATATAACACAGCATTCATCTGTGTTCTAGTGACCTTTTACTCTTGATTCTAACTGTACTCATTCTATTACAAACACTTACCTAGTATTATAACAAATGTGGTAAAATTTGTCTTAAAACAAAATGGAAGAGGCTCATAACAAATAAATGTTGCTTTAGCTAATCTGTTCTATGTTCCTCTTAACTATGTTGTTGTTGTTGTTGTTATGTGCCGTCGAGTCGCCTGCGACTCATAGCCACCCTATGTACAACAGCCCTAAACTCCGCTCTGTCCTGTGCCAATCGCACTGTTTCTGACACTCTCATCCTAATTATCCCAGCCACTGAATCAATCCACCTCATAGAGGGCCTTCCTCTCCTGCGCCGTCCCTCCACCCTCCCAAGCATGATGTCCCTCTCCAAGGACCGGTCTCTCCTCACTACATGTCCGAATTAAGTTAGACGGAGCCTCAGAATCCTTGCCTCCAAGGAGCCACCCGGTTTAACCCTCTCCAGGACAAATCTGTTTGTTTTCCTAGCAGTCCATGGTATTCTCAATACTCTTCTCCAGCACCACAGCTCAAAGGCATCAATTCTCCTTCTATCCTTCTTGGTCATTGTCCAACTCTCTGATGCATAACAGGGGATTGCGAAGACCATGGCCTGTATCAGACGCACCTTAGTCTCCAGAGAGACACCACTGCTCTTCAGCACTTTGGAGAGGTCCCTAACAGCAGACTTTCCCATGGCAATGCACCTTTTAATTTCCTGGCTGCTGGTGCCAAGACTGTTGACTATGGACCCAAGCAAACTAAAGCTGTGTACAGTCTCAATCTCTTCACCATCCATCCTGATGCTGCCGATTGGTCCAGTGGTGAGAATCTTTGTCTTCTTGACTTTGAGCCTCAATCCATATTGTAGGCTGCAGTCCTTGACACTCTGCAGCAGGCGCTTCAGGTCCTCCTCAGTTTCAGCAAGCAGGGTTGTGTCATCCGCATAACGTAGATTGTTGATAAATCGTCCACTAATCTTGACCCCACATTTCTCCTCATAGAGCCCAGCCTCCCGGATAATCTGTTCTGCATATAGGTTGAAAACGTATGGAGATAGGATGCATCCCTGGCATACGCCCTTCCCAATTTTGAACCATGCAGTGTTCCCTTGCTCTGTTCTGACGACTGCCTCCTGGTCCAAGTATAAGTTTCGCATTAGAACAATCAAGTGTTCTGGGACCTCTTAACTATAGGGAATTGTAAACATTCTTTTTACTTTCTTTTTTGTATTCAGTTATTACAGCTTAAGAAAATGTCTCATTGTGTTTTGTGGAAAAGTTTATAAAATAAATTGGCATTCTGTTCAATGATTTATACACATTCTGATTATTTGTGGCACTGATTGCAATCCCTGAAATATAAGAATACCCTCAAACGTCCTACTTGGGTATACTATTTCTTTTTATCCTTGCTTTGCTTTGTTTTGTTTTCTACTGGATATTCTCCCATCCTCTGGTGTTTTTTGCTTGGAAAATTCTTCCTTTTGATCTTTTATTGTTAGTTATTCTAAAGTACTATTATTCATCTTATTGACCTGTTTATAGTTTGACTAAACTTTGAACCCCAGAGGTTAACTTAAAGGGCAACTAAGTGTCATTCCAGCAATGATGCTGAGAATTTGTCTCACAAACTTTGAACATGTAATTAGGAAGGTGCAGTCCTTGGAGGAAGACATGATGCTTAGTAAAGTTGAAGTTCAGCTCAAAAGAAGACATTAATGAAACTAATTGACACAGTGATTTGCACATAGTGGCTGCAACAATGGGCTTAAATGTTGAAGTGATTATAAGAATGACAGGAAACAGTAGTGTTTCATTCTGTATGCTGTGAGTCAGAACTAACTTGATATCTATCAACAATAACCTTAATTAAGCATTATATTTTCAAGTGATAGAACAATAAGCATGTTTTGTTTAACTTTTGCTCTGCATTCTTCTCCTACTCTGTTGGGATCTCTTAATGTTTTTCATTTCAGAGTTATTAGCTGGTAGGTAGGTAGAATCAATGCCAATTTCTTAGTGTTAAGGTCACAGAGGTTAAGGTTTCCCTGATCCATTAGTTTTTCTTACTAATAGTTTCCATGTATTTTTGATTTTTTTTTTATTCTTATTTTCTCAAGCTAGGGAGAGAATCAGAGTGGCAACTTAGATGGTTGCTCACAATGTTAAAGATCTCAATGTCTACTCTCCAAACAGGATGTGAAACATTGTCTTTGTGAGAAATGTAGTATCTTTTGTCCTTGATGTTACAGCTCTGATTGATATAAGCAGAATTTTCCTTTGGTGTGGCCTATTTAAGGGGTTACATCAAATGTCTTGTTACATTGGGCAAATCTTCTGTTAAAAACCTCTTTGAAGTGTTAAATACCATAGATGTCACCTTAAAGATAAATCCATCTTTTCTTGACACAAGTCATTGTATTTTAAATTACTTCATAAGCATAGGAAAGTTGGATAGTGATTAAGACAATAGAACTTGAGTTCTTTTAATTGGGTGTTAGTAAAGAATATTAAATATGACACAGACTGCTAAAAGAACAGATTCATCTTAAAAAATGTGAAGCCAGAGTGCTCCTTAGAATTAAAGATGGTGAGATTTAATGAGACCCCAAATAATGTGGTTATGTTAACAGGAGAGAGAAGTTCCTAGAGAAAGGAATCAAGTTTAGAAAAGTACAAGGCCAATGAAAGAATTTAACTTTCTGTGAGCAGTACTGACACAGTAATTGCAACAATAGTATTAAGCACAACAGAAATTGGGCAATGTTTCCATCTCTAAAGACACAGCCAGTATATTCAAACTGTGCGCCTTCGATATTGCAGCACAGCTAATGTATAAGATTTCATTTTGGTGGAAGAAGGATGGACAGTCTCCTCCTATGCAGTTTATTATGTCTTAAAATTTGTTGAAGGGTCAGCTATGATTTGATTTCAACTCAACAAGACACAATAACACTTTATTTTTAAGTTATTTAAGTGTAAAAAAAATTATATGTGCTTATTGGCTACCAAACAAATCAGCCCAATATACTACTTTTCCAGTATATTTCTATCTTATACTATGCATATTTTCAGTAGTTTAAAAGAATTGCAACTCTTTAACCAGATGGTAGCATCTGATATCAATTACAGAACCATTGTCTAGACTCTACAACAAGTGTCCTGGTAGCCAGAATGATTTGGGTATTTGAATCTCACAATCCTTGAAAATGTTTGGTTGGTTTTTTCCTAGCTATTGCATTAGTCCTCATTGCTGTGGGCATGGTATCCAGCAACTTTAACTTCAGACACATGAACTTGCAAGTGATCAAAATCTGTGAGACCAATATAAGAGAACACTTCCCACATTGTGAGAGATGGTGATGGAGGAATTGTGAGAAAGTGTGAAGAGACTATGGCACTGCTGTGAAGAGACTATGGCAAGGTGTAATCAAAAGAAAATTACATTTTTAACTGCTGTGAGATAAGGGCCACCGTTAAAGGTTTTGCTTGCTGGGTAACTAGAGGAAAAGCTGATTTGTAACTCTGAGACGATGTTTGGTAGAGATTGAAAAAACTAGAGACTTCTTGCATTTTTGCTGCTGAATTGAACTTAGACTTTAGACTTTCACTAATTGAAGAATTGTGCCTTGTTAATTTGTCTTGGGATTGCTGGACTAAACCTGAACTTGTATCGGGTGATATTCTTTGCCTCCCCAACACTTCAACTTATTTTCTGATAACCCTTTAAATTCTGAGTTATGTCTATGGGTCAACAATGAATATGGACCCAAATGATTGGTAGAAAGAGGTGCAGAAGCATGCGAGGTGATTTATCTGACCAAATAGCTGTTTACTGCTATTGATAATATTGATGGGGAAAGTTTCCCTTTACAAAGTGGGCGGAAGTTATATTTGGCCACTCTGACACTGCTTCCACTCATTTCTCGGGTATATTACAGTTAAATTTAATGGTGAAGAAGTAATTGGCAATAACTCTCTATTACTATTCATTAGTTGGATGACTGAATATATTTCCTTCAGTGTTTGATCCTTAATTTTCATTTATAAATAGGTATTTTATTTTACTTGGATCAATAATCAATGTCCATGTAAATATCTGTGACCTCAACGATCTATTAAAAATTACTTTCCTATCGATTGTTTAACATTATTTCACTATGTGGAAGGGTGGATAGAGATGTGTAAATAGGTTATGTTACCTTATCCACAAGGGATTGGCAAATTCAACACAAATGTTGGGAATCTCATCACTAGCAAAGTAGAGGCAAAGAACGCAGTGCTTTCCCTTTGGGGGCAGAGATTCTTGTGCCAACCTGACCTACAGAAGAGCAGCAGGTACAGGAGAGACCCAACATGAAACAGAACTGGCCTGAAGATTAAGGGAGCTTTGCACAAGCATTCTTGAGAACTTTAGGAGAGATCCCATCGTTGCGAGAATTTTGGTATATATGTCAAAGTTGGCAGAACTAAAAAAGTTTTGCAGCACTGGCATAAGTCACAAAGTTGACGGCTGAAGGGCTTGTAAGCACACTTTAGAAGCTATCTGGACTAAGGAATTATATCCTAGTGCCATGTTGGAGGTCTGGTGGTGGCTGCTCCGGAGGTGCTTGCTCTCTCAGCCTGGCTCTCTCACTCACTTCCCCTAGTTCCCTTCGGTGGGTGACACCCCCCCACCCAGTGTGTTCGAGGGAGGGCGAGGGCCTCTGGGTGGGGGTGGGGGGAGGCTTTCTGGTCTGGGAGACCAGTGGTGGGAGGCTGAGACTGAGAGGAAATCCGGAAAGCCATGGACATCAAGAGGCTGCAGGAAGCGCTGAAAGATCTTGAGAAGAGGGGGGAAAGGAAGTTTATCCTGTCCGAGATCAGATTCTTTGCCATGTAGCCAAGACTGCAGAAACAATCTGGAGAAAGTGATGAATGATTTCAGAACTTCAGCTCCTGAACCAAGAGGTCCTCCCAACCCTAATGTTTAATGTATTCCTTTTGATGAAATGAAGGAAAGAATTCTGAAAATGGTCACTGGATTTAACGCGACTATGCGAATTGCTCAGGGAAGAATTCAAGATATAAAGAGTTGAATAGAAGATTTCAAAAGGCAGCACGGGATGACAAAGCAAAACATTACAATGAAATATGCGAGGAGTTGGAGTCGGAAAATCAAAAGGGCCGAACTCGCTCAGCATATCTTAAGCTCAAGGAACTGAAGAACAAATTCAAACCTCCAGTTGCTATAATCAAGGATGCTTTCAGCAGAA
>NW_006399784.1:7491505-7538178 GCF_000299155.1 Elephantulus edwardii | reverse complement strand
GCCAGTGAGAACATATTTTAAACTTTTTATGTTTGGAAATTTTTCTTTAAAATATTTATGAAATTACTGTCAATAAACCTATTCTCTAAGATCCTAAAAAATTATATTCTGCCAACTTCCCTAATAAGCTTCATAATCTTGAGTGTTCTCTGTGGTCAGTGAGCTACTGCGATGGATTTAAGACCCAGTAAAACAGTAGGATTGGTATTACAGATTAGTACAAAGAGTTGTAGAAGTGTGAGGATATATATGACCTGGTGGCAATTAGTTTTGTACTGTTCATGTTGTTGATCAAGACTATACCCTTTTGCAGAGTTTAGAGGTCAAATTCAGCCATCTGTACAGTATCAAAAAGGAAAAAAAAATTGACATTTAGACAATCTACCACCAAAGACCTTTTTAAAGTGTTAAAAAGCAAATGTATTGTTTTGAAAAGAAATCACACCTGTCTCACATAAAACTATGGGCTTGAATCAACAGGACATGGCAACGGATCATTCTTTGAACAAAAGATTGTTAGAGAGCCAGAACTGATGGGACAGTACCAAACATTAATACCACATGAGCTGGACAAGTAATTATGAAGACTGAAGAAGAAATGGTGCCTTTAATTAAGCTATTGACAATATCAATTGTTGTTATGTGTGTCGAGTCACTTGCGACTTATAGCAACCCTATGTACAACATCCTTAAACTCTGCTCTGTACTGTGCCAATTGCACTGTCACAGACACTCCAATCCCAATTACCCCAATCACTCAATCAATCCACCTCATAGAGGGGCTTCCCCTCCTGTGCTGTCCTTCCACTGTACCAAGCATAATGTCCCTCTCTAAGTAATGGTCCCTTCTTACAACATGTCCAAAGTATGTTAGACGGAGCCTCAGGATCCTTGCCTCCAAGGAGCCACCTGGTTTAACCCTTTCCAGGATGAATCTGTTTGTTTTCTTAGCAGTCCATCATATTCTCAATACTCTTCCCCAGCACCACAGCTCAAAGGCATCAATTCTCCTTCTGTCCTCCTTAGTCATTGTCCAACTCTCTGATGCATAACAAGTGATTGCGAAGACCATGGCCTGTATCAGACGCACCTCAGTCTCCAGAGAGACACCATTGCTCTTCACTACTTTACTACTTTAGAGAGGTCCCTAACAGCAGACTTTCCCATGGCAATGCGCCTTTTAATTTCCTGGCTACTGGCACCAAGAGTGTTGACCATGGAGCCAAGCAGACTAAAGTTGTTAACAATCTCAATCTCTTCACCATCCATCCTGATGCTGCCAATTGGTCCAGTGGTAAGAATCTTTGTCTTCTTGACATTGAGCCTCAATCCATACTGAAGGCTGCTGTCCTTGACCCTTTGCAGCAAGCACTTCAGGTCCTCCTCAGTTTCAGCAAGCAGGGTTGTGTCATCTGCATAATGCAGATTGTTGATAGATCTTCCACC
Source organism: Elephantulus edwardii (assembly GCF_000299155.1). Taxonomy (NCBI): domain Eukaryota; kingdom Metazoa; phylum Chordata; class Mammalia; order Macroscelidea; family Macroscelididae; genus Elephantulus; species Elephantulus edwardii. The sequence goes on along the minus strand of NW_006399784.1, from coordinate 7,536,732 downwards.
AATCTTGACCCCACATTTTTCCTCATATAGCCCAGCCTCCTGGTTAATCTGTTCTGCATACAGGTTGAAAAGGTATGGAGACAGGGCACATCCCTGGCATATTCCTTTCCCAATTTCTGAAGAATGAACAAGACCATTTTGGAAGAAGTGAAGTCAGAATTTTCTGTAGAAGCAATTGTAACAATATTGTCTCTTATACTTTGAACATGTACTAAGAGAAACCAGTCCTAGCTAAGGACATATTTACTTCTAAAGTAGATTAAATAAGAATCTCAACAAAATGACTCCATGTGCTGTCAAGTCAAAAGTCCCATTCATAACTGACTCTCCAGAGACCATAAATAGCATGGGAGAAGATTGTTCATATTTCTCTTGGGTAGGAGCTAGTGAATAGAACCACATGTCTTTAGGTTGGTAGTTCAATTCCTTATCAATCAAGCCACTAGAGCTCCCTGCTTCAATAAGTCTTAAAAAAATAAACAAACAAACAAACAAAAACCCAACCAAAAAAACAGGAAAAAAAAAGTGATTGTATATTCAGAATGCTGTAGGTCCAGGCAATGTTTTGTTCTATTTTCCATATGATTATTATGGTTTGGAACCAACTCAATAGCATCTAACAACATTTCTTGTATTCTTGCATTGTTAGGTGTTGTCAAGCCAATCATGAATCATGGAGACCCTAGAAACATTGTTCTCAGAACCCTGTTCTATCCTTAGTCAACCTCAATATTTCTGACACCCCTGAATCATTGCCACAGTCAATATGTCAATCTATGTAATCTAGTTTCTTCCTATCTTGTTCTGACTTTCTATCCTTCTAAACATCATGTCATTCCTAAAGACAGTCTCCTCCTAAAAACATGTCCAAAGTAAGTGAGTTAGAGTTTGAAAATTCTTGCTTCAAAGGAGCAACCTTGTTTCACCCTTTCAATGAGAGACCTATTTATGCTCTTAATGGTCTATGATATATTTAATACTCTTCTCCAGGACCACAACTCAAGGCAAAAGTTCTTCCTGCCATCCTTAATCATTGGTCCAACTCTCTCTTTTAGACTGACATTGTTGCTCTCAGCAGTCTGAAGAGGTCCTTGACAGATTTTCCAAATGTAATATGTCTTTTGATTGAATGACTTTTGATGCCAAAATTGTTGTTTGTGGATCTGATCAGGTGAAATTGTTAACAACTTCAATCTTTTCTCCATATTTCATGATACAGCTTATTGGCCTGTTGATGAGAATTTTTGCTTTATTGATGTTGAGATTCAATCTATATTGAAGGCTACAGCCCTACACCTTTTTAAGTGAGTACTTCAACTCTTCCTTATCTACAGCAAGCAAGGCCATGTCATCTGCATAATGTAGATTGTCGATAAGTCTTCTTCCAATCCTGATGTCACATTCTTCTTCATAAAGTCCAGCCTGTCAAATGATCTGTTCAGTATACATATAGATTGAAAGGTATGGAGAAACAAAAAATCCCTGATTCATGACTTTCTTTATTCCGTACCATGCAGTGCTTCCTTGCTCTGTTTAGATACTAGCTTCTTGGTCTGAGTATAATCCAAGTAGACATCAGAAGAGATGCTGTATAGACAAAATGAATGTAACAAGAAATTTTGTTTATTGAACTAGAACACTGAGAAGCCAAAAGAAAGAGAATAAATGATGGTTAAAACACTGAACAGAAGATATCAGATGGCAGCTCATGAAGACAAAGGAAAGTATTATAACAAAATGTTCAGAGGTCAGAAAATCAAAAGAAAAGAACTTGCTTTGAATTTATCAAGTTGAAGGAATTGAAAAGCAAATTCAAACCTTGAGTTACAATATTGATAGATGCTACGGGCAAAATCTAGATTGATTTAGGAAGCATCAAAAGAAGACATAAAGAATACACAGAATCATTGTACAAAAAAATTTTAAAAAATGGCTGACACAGAATCATTTCATGAAGTAGCATATAATCAAGAACCAATAGTAATAAAGGAAGAAGTTTAAGCTGCAGGCAGAATTGGCAAAAATTAAGGCCCAAGAATTAATGGAATGCAAATGAAGATATTTCAAGAAACAGATGCAGCCCTGGATGTTCTCACTAGGTTTTGCTGAAAAAGATCTCGATAACTGTTACCTGTCCAACTCACTGACAGAGATCCATATTTATCCCCATAGAATGTAGAAATTGTTGAACAATATCATTTATATCATATACAAGCAAAATCTTTCAGAAAATTATACAAAAATTGACTAAAATAGGACATTGACAGAGAAAGGTCAGAAAAACAATCTGATTTTAGAAGTGGTCATGATACTAGGGATATCTTTGCCGATGCCAGATGGAGTTTTGCTGAAAGCAGAGAGTACTAGTAGGCTATTTACGTATGTTTTATCAGCTATGCAAAGACATTGACTGTGAGGATCATAACAAATTGTGGTTATCATTGAGAAGAATGGGGATAATGGAACCCTTGAAAGTGTTTATGCAAAAATGTTTCTTATATTAACATATGAAAAAGTAGTATGAGTTTATAATCAGAAATAGCTATATTCCTCTTTATTTTACCAGAATGATAAAGATAACATTAGTTTCACATTGGTCATTTTTTTCCATGTAATATCTATGTCCCTTGTGAAGACCTCCCTATTGACCTTTTTTGACGAAAAGACCTAGGATAAAGGCATCAACTTAATTCTTGACCATCAACTGCTTTCCCTCAACTACTTATTCCAAATAAACAAATAACACTTTTGCACATAATACTCATGAGCTATCATCTCGATCTCTTTGTCCACTCTCATAGCCAAAATCCCTCAGAGGCCTGAATCTCCAAGTAGCAAACAAGGCTACCAAATATACCTCTTGGAGAGTTTGGTCTCAGCACCAATGCCAGCGAGCAACCCTTGTTCTATTTTTCAGAGACACTTTGCTGTCTCCCTCCTTCTCTTCATCCGTTGCTCTCTCATCAAAAATTTCTATTAGCACAGATATCTGAGTTTAAGGATACAGAATTCATGTGAGAACTGAAAACTGGCTTTATCTCAGAGGTCCTCAACTTCAAATACCTTTTTTAAAAAAATCTTCAAAAATATAGTATTTACTTGTCTCTGGGGTTGGAAAAAGTTACATATAAATTTACAGATATAGATAAATATAGACAAACATAAATATAAATCATAAAAAATACTGAAAATGAAGAAACACAATATTGGTGTTTTATTTCTTGTAGTAATAACTCCATCTGTAGAAATTCTGGATGATTCTGGGAATTTGACATGGTATTTCTAGTCAGAGACAACTACTGAGTTTTCACTATAACTTTCTCTTATTGCCGTCCAGTTGGAATCATCTCATAGATGATCCTTCAGTGAATATTTGAAGACTGTAAATAACGTGGAAGGAGATCTTTTGCCTTTATATTGCAGAGTCACTAGTGGATTTAAACTTATCCAAAAGGTAGTTAAAACATCTTGATAACTACACTCCTGAAAATTTCTAAACTTTCCCAGTTGATTTTACTATGGAGCTAAGGCTGGTTTAATAGTAAGGAATTGAGCTGCCAAAGTAAAGTAAAGGAATGTAAAGCTGCTTTGAGAGAGAAAAATGAGCAAGTTCTTCCTCTGAAAATTCACAGGAGGATGAGATGAATTCTGACTTGGTTATACCCAGCAACAACAACAACAACAGAACCAAGAAGTACTTGCAATTTAATTTGAGACAAAAATTAGAAAAGTCAGGTAATATCATCAACATTAGCTAGCATCTTCCAGAGCTGCTAGAGCCAAGACATGTTTTTTTCCCTCTCTTGTTCTTCAGGACAGGGTCTGTTTGCCTGTCAGTTATGAGTTATTCTTACTTACATTTACAATATTTTATTTATAGTGCTTACAGAATTTTTTTACTTAGGCTCTGAATAATTTTATACATTTTTGGCTCAGAATAAGTCTACTGCTTGGATATAATATTTATGGAGAAAGATCACCAGGACTTTTTCCTTGGTATTATCATTTTCTTAGTCATTAAAAGCCACATGAAAACTATATGTGCCACAAAGGGACGTTTTTATTCATGAAAGAATTAAATATTTTTCCATTATTTTACTGTCACCAATATTTATGATTACAAGAAAGAGTATTATGTTATATGACAAAAGTTTGTCTTATTAGCAACACAAAAAAGGTAGACATTTTCAATGGCATTTAAAGCTGTGACATAAATTGAGAAAGGATAAGGAAATAAAGTGCATATTTCAACAATTAAACAGCATGAGCACATATATGTTGGTGCTTTGTAATAGTGTGAACATGTAGGAATATATTTTATATACCCTAAACACTGCATGATATTTTTGCCCATAATTAATCCTCATTATAGAGAGAGTTGCTTCATTTTCAAGTTCTTCTAAATTTCTACTTCTTGGATATATTCTATTTTCTAAAAAGAACACATACTAGCTTGAAGTACCTCAAGTCATAGCATTAAATACTGCAAAGAGAACAGCTCAAAGAGTGACAAGAACAGGAACAAAAAAGACATTTACTATAGATTTTTGTTTCTGTGCCTGGAGATTAGACCTCAGAAGTGCAGATGCCACTGTAACCATGACTTTTAAAAATTATATTAAAAGTAGTACAATAAGTGGTTATTTATAGTAGAGATCATGATTGTACACCTGTAGGATGAAAGAATTTAAAAAATAACAGTCTATTATAAAAATATATAATTATGTATGAGATAATTTTTTCATTGATGTATTATACATCAGTATTCAAAATATAGTAAAAAAGAGCATTAAACCAGATTGTTTCATTAAAAGCAAAAGAGAAAAGTAGATTTATTAATTAATGTATTTTATATATTTTTTAATATTTATGTATAATCAAATTTACAAATTAAACACTGAAACTATTTCTTTGATATCCCTAAAAACACAATGTTCCCAAAATACTTCATTTTGCTTTTGTTTTCTATTTTATCATTGAGAATGAGAAAATTTCTTTAAAAGGTAATGTCTTATGTTTGGATACTGTGGAGTTTGTAATTCAAAATTACTTTCCTTCCTAGTCATTGAATTTAACTTTGCCATGTAGATGATTAGGAATATGTGAATAGGGCACATTTCACAAGGGGATAGTCTAGGCTCACCAGTCCACAAGGAGCCTGGTTATTCTCACCAATCCACAAAAGGAATGTCTAATTTCGCCAATAAATTGAGCAGATCTAGCACAGAAGAGAAAGATCCTCCCTGCCAGGAAAAGACCAAGTAAGAGAATCTAGTGCCTCTTCAGATCCTGATATTATTGCACCAGACAGACTAAGAGGGCCTACAGAAGCAACAGCCATAGGAAGCCATCGCAGAGAACCAGAGAACCCACATAACACAGAGTTGACTGCTACTCTACACACACAGAATCAGAGTTAGGCTTCGAGACTTTGCCCAAGTTTGTTAGACACCTGGTGTGGCATTGGAGGGAAGAGTGTGGAGAGCCAATCTTGGTAGGGCTTAGAATTTTGTAACATGCCCTAAAGTCTCAAAGGTTCAATGCTGAGGTGCCTGAGAGCACATTTCAAAAGCTGTCCTGACCATGGTGTCTTATTAACCTGAATTATTACTAGCCTTTTTACTTTCTCAATATGGTTCTATGTGAGTGATCTGTTAGCTAGCCCATTGCACTTTGAACCCAGTAAAGCGGTAAATTTAATGTTGAGTAGAAAGAGGTATGGGCATGTGAGGGACATGGCTGACCTCATGGGAATTGGTTTTGTGTTATTGGAACTGTTGATGGGGATAGTTCCCTTTTGTAAAGTCAGAAAAAGTCAGATATGGCCATGTCCACATGGCCTTTGTACTTTTTTTACTGATATACTTGTCCTGAATAAAAATTATTATGATAAAATAATTTCTGAATCACAGCTAAACCTCTATGGGATTTCCCAAGCTGTCTGCACCTCATGTGGTACACAGTTCTTAGAGAGGTTAGCAGTATCAGGCCCTTTGGATTATGCCAGTGAATGGCATCTAAATACGTGTGTGTGTATAATAATTGTACTACATTACTATTAAAGCAAAATATTATTAAATATCTGTGTCTGAATTTTGTTTTTAGCATTGATACATTTTCTTTCCAATGACATTTTTATCACAAAAGCACCAGTAATTTAAAAACAAAGCATAAGGCCTCTATAACATTGGAATGATTAAAACTTGGACATGCTTTATAATAGTAATAAGAGTTGTTAAAACCAGGAAGAAGTTTTCATGTTTTACATTTGAGAAATTTTAAAGCAGTTAATTAACTCACAAAATTTGTTTTTTACCCTAGAATAATATCCTTTATAAAAAGGCTTAAGAATTAATTTTCAATCTTAAGTCATTTCTCGTTGCAGTCACTTCATAATCTTATGAACTATGGTTAAATTTCTTACAATGGGGTAGATGCTCAAAAGCATTAACTAACATAAAAGAGTGATCAAATTATATGTGCATTTGTTTGACAATAAATCAAGAACATTAAGTAATCAATATCATCCATTAAAAGAGGTCATAGATACAAATTATATCAATGATTTAATACAGTGCTTAGCAGATGAATATTTTAGAATTCATTTTCAAACTATTTAAAACATCTTTAAAGGACAAAACCAACTAATAAAATAACAAAACTTTACAGTCAGAGGTCCTTGTTAAACATGAATGATTATACACTAAAGACTCTAATCAGAACATTAACAGAGCCATAGTTTTAGCTTTATGTCTGGTCTCCATCTCTGTCATGAGACCTTTATCAGCTCCCTCCCATATGTTCACATGTAAATGTGTCCATTAATGATATCTACTCTAGTTGTCTCAAAGACAACAAAATAAACCAATGTAAATAAAATCTTTTTATAAATAATAAAGCAGTACAGAAATGACAAGGATTCTAAACCCTTCTTGTTTAATTCCTATTTCTACATATTATTTGTCCTCTGTTAATGTATTCTACAATGTGTTTTGTTTGTATGTTTGTTTATTGCTAGTCTTTATGTCTTGGAACTTTTTCTGTGTGCTTTTAATACCTAGTACAACTTGACAAAACCCAATCCACTTCCATCCAGTCTATTCTGCCTCTTAGTGACCCTATCACACAGAGTAAAATTGCCCTATGGGATTTTTAAGATATTAAAACTTAATGAGAACAGACGGCCACATCTTTCTCCTTCCAAGCAGCTGGTGGGTTCTAACTATCAACCTTTTACGTAGTAGTTGAGGCTTTAACCACTAAGGCAATAAAACTCCTTCCTGGTACAACAGAGACCTCAAATATTTATCAAATGAATGTACACATATTTGATCAATTTTTCATTATATTTTAAATCTTTTAGAATATCTGACTGTATTTACAGTCTAGTGTATATATAGAATAAATTAGATAACTGTACATAATATAATAAATTTATATTTAAGTGGTATGAGGAGATTAAATGGTGTTTTGATCTATCTTTTCATTATAAATATGAGACTTATTTAAAATAATTTTATTGCATTCTATACATATTCATAAGAAACCCAGGCATTAAGATCATGTTGAATAGCTTATAATTACACTGATAGTTATATGTTATAGTCTGTAGTGCATATTTTTACCAACCAAAAGGTCTTGCCTCTTTGGTGGTTCCAATCTATCAGTAGCCACTAGAGTAAGAATGGGCAATATACTCCCCTTGGGATTTATTTACAGAAGCATAAATCCAAAAGAGGGACAATCACTAAGAGTCTCAACCAATTTATGACAGTGAAGAGTCTTTATAATATTTTCATTTCTATAGAACAATAATTCAGTAGTTCAATACCATTTGGACATTGATTTTCATCTCCATATGTAAACAATGGGTAAATACTTTGAAATAGTGTACATTTTCAGCTTTTGGCTTTAATTATATGATATGAACCTCCTTTTAAAAACGCTCTAATAAAACCCTAAAAGAAGTCTAATAAAACCCTATGTACTATTCAATTAAAAGTCCAAATTAATACGTGAAGTCCAACTCAATTTCTAGTAAATTTAGCACTTGTTTAAATTTCTTTTGGAAAGTTTCTGTTATTCACTCAGTAACACCTAGCATCAATATTATTATAGGACTCCTCTCTATAATTCTTATTGTCAAACTCAATTAAAAACAAAATATTAAACTATCCAAAACGTTAGTGCACCTCCAAAATCTATTTTATTAGTAAAGCTAATAAAAATAATATATTGTATTACCAATAATAAGGAAAAAAGATCACTCAATCTATACACAAACCATTTACAAAAAAGGAAAGCATACAGACAGGTTCATCCTAGAGAGGGTGAAGCCAGACTGCTCCTTGGAGGCAAGGATTATGTGGCTTTCTCTGACATACTTTGGGCATTTTGCAAAGAGGGACTGGTCCTCAGAGAGCGACATCATTCTTGGAAGGGTGGAAGGATGGAGAAAGATAGGGAGACCATCGATGAGATGGACTGATACAGTGACAAAGATAATGAGATCAGGTATGTCAGAGGCAGTAAAGTTGGCACAGTATAGAGAAGATTTCCGTGTTTTTTAACATAGAGTCACCATGAGTTGCAAGTGACTTGACTGCACATAACAAGATGGCTATAAAGAAGATGATTCCTAAGAGAAGGGAAAAATTCTTTTGAAAAACAGAATTACAACTCTTTATTAAGAAGTTGACATAGGTTATCTTTAGTGTTTATGACTTGCAAAACAAAGTATTTAATATTTAACATGTTTAAACACAAGCAAAAGCTGTTTGCTAATCAAAAGGAATAATTTGACTCATCTCAGAAAAAGAAATTCATTATAATTAGGATATTTCAGAATATGATTAGAGCATTGGCAAGAAAATATATTCACCTTTCTTGTCGTCGAAGTACAGGGTCTGTTGAGCTGGATTTGACCACTGGAGGGAGGTGTTATCATTTTGATCAACTCTGCAGGTCAAAATTGCAGTTCCACCTTCAACAACTGTTACATTCTGTGTCAGTGGAAACTGCCCTTGGCTGCCTATAAGGGGATTAAGGAAAAAATTGATTAAATAAAAGTTATAAAATGATTAGTACTCATGATACTTCTATTCTACATTGGACTTATATTTTCACAGACACAAAAATATTTGCTAAACCAACCAAACAATCATAATTGAACTATGAATTAGAAAGTAATTAAAAAATAATTGTGAATCCAAATCCAGAGGACAGCACCCCGATATACCATTTGAATGTCTCTGTACTTCTCTCAAAAGTTCCAAGGAGCTTTTATTTCTCCCTTCTAGCCACACATAAAGATTTATATTCAGATTGTAACATGATAATCATTACTTTCATTTGACCTTGCACTAATTACAGATACTACTTGTCTGGGTCGCCTTTGAAGATAAGACTCTAAAATCATTTTAAATGAATTGAACGTGTCAATACTATTTTAAAGCAGTACAGAAAAAAAATATAAAGCAGTCTGTGAAATATGGATTCTTTAACGTTAGATTTCTAAAAAAGGTAATTTGAATAATAATAAAAAATATAATTTTGCCTTGGTTGTTGTAGATGTGTGGAGTTTTTATTGTTTTTGTGGGTTTTGGTTTTTTGGGTTTTTTTTTTACAACTAAAAAACATGTTGGAAAAACAATGTGTGTATTCTTCAAAAACGTTTTCATGTGATGGAATGTTCATCAAAATCATGAAGTGATTAGTCTGAGTTCACATAATAATCCTTTGTCTTATTTTTAATTTCCTGATTTTCTCTAATAAATTCTTTTTATTTCTTTTTGATTAGAAAAAGAATATATTTTTAATGACCCCTGTCAATTTCGGTGTCATGAGTACCTAATCAAGCTTTCTATCTCTCCAAGTGCAATACTAATTTATTAAAGTAATTCATGTAGCAACGTCAATTAATAAGTCCACTTTTAATAGTTAAAACCAAAATTCATGCACAGAGAAATTTAATAATATGGATTTCACTTTTGCAAAATGATCTGGAGATGGGCTCTGTCTTGTCTAGCAAGAACGATCAGCATGAGTAAAAATTCAGTTTGCTTGATCCAGGTTAAAATATGTGAGCAGGTAGTTCATTAAGTCATGGCTAATTTACATATGCAAGAATATTATTATGACTTAATCACACCCAAGGAATATATTTCCCTTTTCTTCTTTAGTTTTGCAATGATTCTATCATTACTGCAAGCACCACTTGAGGTTATGCTAGAGCTATTGGCTTAAAGAATCTTATTACCAAGAAGCCTGTTGATTGGCATCATAAGAGACAGAAGGGCCTGAAGGGGAAAATTTCTTTCCAGATCTCAATGACACAAGCACAGAGGTTCATGACCACATTATATAATTAAACCTATCAAGTATGAAGAATCTGATATCAGGAGCTTTGTCTCTTCCAAGCCAACCTCTTAAAGTCACTATGGCAACTCCCCAGGATATCTCCCTATAATCTTTAGGGTGGAGTTTTTAAATTGAGGTTAGGAGATGTCTGGAATAAATTCTTTGATAGTTGACTTGAAAGTCAACAGGAGCCAGAGTGGGATGTGTTTTGCCTTCAGCTCAGAGGTGACCTCTAGCAGGGAAAACATGGAGAACTATCAATCTTGTGAAGTGAGGTGAGGCGAAAAACCACATAAGAAAAAAACAGGAGCTGAAACAGAAAGCAGGAATAATTACTAGAAATATCAGATTAGCAGCTCATAAGAAGGAAGTTTAGAATGATTTTCGTAGTTTGCTTGATTCATTTCCCTGGTATTGACCTAATGCATAATTTGAGTCACCTGTGGGGGCTAGGCAGGGGGTTCTTGAAATAATGCAAAGCACACAACTGCTAATAAATATACATAATTCAAAACAGATAGAATCTTCACTCTCAACTGGTACATGAATAATATAGCCTGCTTCTTTAAGAAATGGAGAAATAACCCTGAGACTTACAACAATGCCATTCACTATATTTGCTAAATAATTTTCAAAACATTCCCATAAGAAATATTATCCTTTTCATTTCACAGATGGGTAAACTGACACTAGGAGGTTAAATGATTCTTCCATGGTGAGACAAAGTCAATGAACCATTAGAAATTTGTTCTGAAATTCAAGATTTTTATTCTTTGTACCCTACAATAGCTGCTGACAAAAAACTGTTGTTTAAGTCACATTTAACTAATTAGTAATATATGGTTTAATGTGACTTAGATAACAGCCTTTTGATGGGATTTGGGGGGGTTGTTTTTTAAATGAGAAACCGTTTAGCCAGTGAAACTTTAAATGACCTATCTAGGCAAACAATGTTCTCACACATTTCAGTTACACTCTGACAATCACCTAAGTAACTTTAATATAATGAAAAATAAACAACCTAAATTTAAAAAAAAATATCCCACTATAGTCAGAATTTAACTTCTGATAATTATTTTATCTTTTCTTCCTGGTCCACAGGAAAGATTTTTTTTATTTGTTAAGATAGGGAAACTTAAAAAAAAAAAAGTCAGTATCTATACATACACTGACACGGAAACATCTTGTCCTTCCTCCAGGTAGGGAAAAGGGAAAGCTTCTCTCCACATTTCTCTCCCTTTGGGCTCTGACTTTCAAGTGTCAGGACGTCAGTGCTCAGGAACCTGAAGGCTTAAATCCCTGCAGTCAAATAATTTAGTATTTCCCAATAGAGAGAAAACTCGTGTGGAGACTCTACTAATCCTAAATACCCTTAGGAGGTAAGAATTGTAAAATCAATTCAAAAGGCAGTGTTTCTGACAAAGTTCTCAAAGCTTGAGTTGCCTTTTTACATCTGGTTATAACCTAGAGTGAGAACACCAAACTAGCTGTCACTTTGCATATATAATTCATTGTGGTTCAAAATCAACATTATCATTCATTAGCAGAGTCCTTCCAACAAAATTACGAATTACTCCAAATATCACAACTTCATATTTCTCCTCCATAGACATCTACTAAATGCTCGTATGTCTCGTATGAATCAATATCATGGGTATGAGTGGAAGAAGTCTGTGAAGAACTTTGGCAAAGTTATCAGCAACTTTAGGGTATGATGATTGAGAGTAAAGGAGGAAGAGATTTTATGGAATGGAATTTTATGGTATGGAATAGTACTCAATTTGTTTGTCAAATTGGAGATTTCAAAGATGCATTACCTACATCCCTGGGGTCTCCTCTGACTAAGTTGATCATTCTAGATTTCAGAGAAGTTACTCTTATGAAGAGTTTCTTCACTGTACACAGGAGCCCTTATGGTCCAATGATTTAATGCTCAGCCGCAAACCAAAAGGTTAAGGATTTAAATCCCTGTTTCTCTGTGGCAGAAATACGATGACAGGTGGCTTCCTGGAAGTATTTGAAATTCTTTGGGGCATTTCTGTTCTGTCTTATAGCGTCACTTTGGGTGGGAATCAATTCAGTGGCAAAGAATTTTTGTTCTACGGTTGGTACAATTGATTGTTCTGTTTGATTGTTAACTAAAAGTTTGGATATTTGACTCCAGCAAAACAACCTCACATAGAATCCTGGCAATTAAAAATAGAAAGAAACTGACACACATGAAGTTTTCATGAACAAGGATGAATTCAAAGCCTACTGGTGGTCATTAACTTTTATCAAACAAAGTTGTTATGAGATTCAAAAGAAACCCAGGCTTCCAATTTGTAATCTAAAAGGATGATTATTATTTTTACATTCAATTATGACTCTCACTTTCCTACACACCTATTTATGTTTACTCCCTTTTATTATTTATATGATTATCACTCTTCCTTACTTGAAGTTAATTTATTTAAGAGTCAGGCAATAAGGATATTTTATTTACTTAGCATATTCACAATTATCTCCTTTAGTATTCTGTTCTGTACATGGAAATTCTCAATAGCTGCTCACTGTTGGAGACAAAAATGGTAACCTTTAAATCACATCTTTTGGGAAGAACTAGCCCTTTGGAAAATGTATAATAATGGAAAAGGGGAGTATCCATGAAAAAAACATAAAACCTCAAAGAAATAGAGTGACACAGAAATTGAAATTATGTGCTTACGCATAGTACAGTTTGTAAGTATGGTGCAGGAATAGGTTGTGTTTTGATCAGTTGTTTAGAGTTACTAAGAGTTCACTATGGATGGATTCAGTTTGAGGGCATCTAACAATAAGGACAGCTCAAAGAGATGATTTCTTCCTAGAATACTTTTCAAAGCAGAATGTTGAAAACAGCTCAAGTGCACTGCATTTTGTTATGGTCAAAATAGGACAGAAATAGAGACTGATTTCTTCACTAGCAGCAGAACTTCCCCAACATAACCACAAAACAGACCAAGGAAAAACTACCCAAAATTCAGTCAGAAAAGAGGTAAGGATATTTTGGTATGATTTCTTAGGAAATTTGTTTTATAAAGTCTACTTGTACATCCATTTCTTTAGTATCAAGGTAGAAATGTGAAAATTTCTTTAAAAATGAAATTTTGATCTCAAGATGGACACTCAGAATATGGCTTATGTGTCTAGAGAGCAGAAAACAGAACATGAGGGCATAAGACCATGAATGTCTTTCTAAAAGGGTCAGAAGGTGTGAGAGTAGCCCTGAACCTCACGTGTGAGCAGAAAGCAGCTAAAAGAAACATCGTTCAGCCCCATGGTATCTCTAGAGCCGTGCCAGTAGCAAGAGGTTCATTTATTTGTTGTTAATTCACAGACTTCACTCACAACTGTGGTACTACTAATGGCGTTTATTAAAGACCTAAGTTGGAAAGTTGGTGAAGCAAAGACGTTCTCACAATACATTTAGGTTTTGTTCAGCAGTCCCAAACCAGATTAACAGCAAAACCCAATTCGTTAATTAGTGAAAGTCTTGGTTTCAGTTTAGCAAAATAAATGTAAGGAGTCTCTGGTTTCCTCAATGATCCAGTAAGGTTTTCCTCAGGGGAGTTAAAAGTCAGCTTCTCCTTCAAGGATCTACAAAACCCTTTAACTATGGGCAAAAAAGATATCAAGAAACCACAGGCCACACCTTGCCACCATTTCTCCATAGCAATTCCACAGTCTCACCACAACCATCACCAGCTTCTCAACCCTACCCAGGGTTTCTCTCTGACCAGGGTCTCACTTTGACCAGTCTTGCTTTAATCTCCTTCAAGTCTTGCTATTCAGTGTGAGAAGCATTCTCTTTCTCTTGTCTGAGTCCCACAGCTATTGATGATTATCAAGACTATGTGTCTGTGGTTAAAGTAGCTGGAGACCAGAGGGGTGAAGGTAATGGCTAAAAAAGCCAACTTCAGGCTAATACCAAATCACCACATTGTGAATGTTCATTTATGACTACTTTTATTGTTCATAAAGTCATTGTTATTTTAGTGAATGAGTTTTTAAAAAACTGACTTATACTAAACTATCTGACTTACGCTAAATGTAGAGGAGAATACAATAGATACTTTTAGGGATTGTATATTGCACTTTCAAAATATGCTATTTTAATCCTAGCTCCAATATATCACTTTGGATATAATTCTATAAGAATATGATCTTTCTTACATTAATGAGGACAGATCACCATCAATGTTAAAAAGACAAAGATTCTCACCACTGGATCAATTGGCAGCATCAGGATGGATGGTGAAGAGATTGAGATTGTTAACAACTTTACTTTGCTTGGCTACACAGCCAACACTCTTGTCACCAGCAGCAAGGAAATTAAAAGACGCATTGTGAAGGGAAAGTCTGCTTTTAGAGACCTCTCCAAAGTACTGAAAAGCAACGGTGTCACTCTGGAGACAAAGGTGCATCTGATACAAGATATGCTCTTTGCTATCACTTGTTATGCATCACAGAGTTGGACAATGACTAGGGAGGATAGAAGGAGAATTGATACCTTTGATCTGTGGTGCTAGAGAAAAGTATTGAGTGTCCCATGGACTTCCAAGAAAACACACAGATTCATCCTAGAGAGGGTTAAACCAGGCTGCTCCTTGGAGGCAAGGATTCTGGGGCTTCGTCTGACATACTTTGGACTCTCCTTTGTAAGGAGAGACTGGTCCCTGGAGAGGGGCATCCTTCTTCGTAGGGTGGAGGGACAGCGCAGGAGGGGAAGACCCTTTATGAGGTGGATTGATTCAGGGACTGGGGTAATCAGGATGAGTGTGTTGGAGGCAGTGTCATTGACAAAAGATAGAGAAGGGTTTAGTGCTGTTGTACATAGGGTCGCTATGAGTTCCAAGCAACTCAATGGCACATAACAACAACAACAAACATTATTTCTGTTGCTGTTATGTGCATCAAGTCGACTACAATACATCACCACCCTATGAACAATGGCTCTAACAATCTTATCATCTCTGAAACAGTGATTCCTTGCTACAGTCACTGTGACAATCCATCTCATCCAAGATCTTCCTATTCTGTGCTGATCCTTTTTTCCTTCCAATTATATCCTTCTTCAAAGACTGGTACCTCCTTGTGACATGCCCAAAGTAAGTGAGCTAGAGCTTCAAAATTCTTGCCTCAAAGGAACAAACTGGTTCAGCTTCTCCAATGAAAGATGTATTTGTTCTCTTGATAGTCAATGATATGTTTAATACTTTGCTCAGCAGCACACCTCAAAGACATTAAATCTTCTTTTGTCATCCTTAGTCATTTTCTTGCTCTCAGATACATAGCAAGCAATTGAGAAGACCATGGCCTGGATTACGTGGACTTTAGTCTCTAGACTTACATCATTTCTCTTTAACACTTTGGAGAGATCCTTGACAGCAGATTTTCCCAATGACACTTCTTTTGATTTCTTGACTGCTGTCCTCAAGTCAACTATGACTCATAGAGATGCTAAGAACAACAAATCTGAGCTTCGTCTATCTTACACAATCCTCTTTATGCTCAAGTCCCTCATGACAGTCACTGAGTGAATCTATCGCATTTAAGTTATTTTTTCTCTTTTGCTAATACTCTACCTTTCCCAGTGTGACAGCTTTCTCATAGGATTGGTTCCTTGTGAAAATACGTCTAAAGTACGTGAGATGATGTCCTTATTATAAGGAGCAATCTGGTTGCATTTAATTCAAGATAGATTTGTTTGTTCTTTGGGAAATTCAGGGCATTTTCAATAATCTTCACCAAACCCATAATTAAAATGTGTTCATTCTTTTTTGATCTTCTTTATTCATTCAAAGCTATTCATGTGCAACTTTCAGATCTGGATGTCTAAGGTCTATCATTCAGATGTCTTCTCTAGTCTATGATAAACCATTTATTTTGTGCTAAATTAATTATTGTATTAAGAAGAGTGCAGTAGGATGGGATACAATCATCCTACTTTTTCGTTTAGGAAAACTTGCTCACCTGGGATTAGCTTCTAGCTCCTCACCAGTCTCTATACCACCAGCCTGTATCACCCATTGTTATCATCTAGCTGTGCCACAAGTGATCATCTACAGGATCCTGGACCATTGCTCACCAGTTTCTTCAAAACCAGCCCATATACCAATAGTCATGTCAATAGTTCCCTTGGTGGATCTGAATCTCTGGGAGACCTTCTAGTGAACCTTAACCCAAGAGCCATAGAAGAATTGGGTAACTGAGCCATGGGTGGTAGATGTTCGTATTAGAAATTCTGGATGCATATTGCTGGTTAAGCATTTGAGATTACACTGACTTGAGATTTCTCATAAATATTCTGCTATTTTGGAAGTAGAAGTGTTATTTATTTCCTAAGCAACATGCCTCTGGCCTCTGGAAACTCTATGAACTTTGATAAATGACAATAGTTATAGAAAGGCTTCAGGCCTTTTGTTCACATGGTCACTATGAGATGTGCTTAACTCATGGCAATCAACAGCAACAACAACATTCTACTATTAATCTCAGCAGGAAAAATCATGAAAACAATTAGGGTCAGGATAGTGGGGTTTGAGACAAAGGTCCACATTCTTTATATGTCTTTGGAGAAAAAAAGCAGTCAACGAAAGAATAAGGAACCTTGGGGCTCTGTGTGGATAAAGGAATATCCGCTGAATAATACAGCTATTGTGTTGTATGTAGTCAGTAATAGAAGGCAAAATTTACTTATGGTATATGAAGTTCTTTGATTGAACTCCTGAGAAGCTGGTTAATTGGATACAGGTAGAAAAGCAGGAAGATAAGAAAAGAGTGAAACTTACAATTTCTTGTTTTTTTGTTATCAGTGGTAGTAGCATATGCAAAGGAAAAGGATGTAGGAACTGAGATAGGTGAAATAAAAACAGAATAAAATTCTACCAGTACAGAGTTATCCCCTTTAATATCAGGCTTTATTAGGAAAGAAAGGAAAAACATGTAGAAGCAACCAGAAATATCTCTCCAACTTGTGGTAATAAAAAAAAGAAAAATAGTTCAGGAGGCAGATGTGCAGAATCAAGGAACTATTTTAATGAGGGGAAATGGCTTAGTAATATGTAAGTTTGTAGGTCATTATTGACATCTTCCTAAGGAATCATTTCTAAAACGGATTGTAAGTGATACATTTAGGGTCATCATCTCTGTTTCTGTATGCTTCAGAATGGAGGAAAATGTATGGGTTAATTATATTAGAGCCAAGATTTTCTATACAACAGAGACAAATGAAACTGGAAAATAAAGTCACAGGACAGATTATACCAGAAGGGGTGATTAGTTTGATAGCGTGGATTAGAGGTGTGATTAGGGTTATTCATCTCTCTAAGGGAAACGGCCCCTCACCTCTCCTAAGAAACAAATGGAATACTCCCGAGAAAGTAATTTATATTCTACATATGTCAAAGACACCGAAGTGGTTTTATGGCAATGATATTCATCCAATAAATATACTTCTTACAGAAGCCATGGCAGGATTTCCCAAACACAGCAATCTTAAGTAGCTTTGCTACTGGAGAACAAGACAAAAATTGATAAAGCTTTGTCAGTTCTATTGAAAACACTTTCATTTATGGGCATTATGTATACAAGGAACATCAAGATAATCATAGGCAAGCAGGAGCAGACTATGGGGGAAGGATTTAACTCAGTAGGGTGAAGCTTTTTAGATGGTTACTCAGGAATGGGATAAATCTAGCAGAAGTTGAAGGCATTGAGACAAAATTCTAAAGCAGCAGTACAGGAGGTTACTGGACCAATGAAAGGCCCTTCTGTTCCCCTAACATCAACAAGACTTAAACAATTCCATTCTATTCATCCCATTCATGAGGTAATTGATGATGAGGGAACTCGCCCAGAATCACTTGAAACAGAAGCTCAAGTTGATCAATATACAATATGACAGGAAGGTCAGGGTATTCTGGTTTAACCCCACCAGGAGACCTGAGGCCATATGCAAACGTGTGGGTAAAATGCCTGGGGCTGGAGAATGAACATTACTGGGGCTTCTGAACACAGGAGGCCAATGTATTGTAATTCCCAAGCTTATTGACAAAATCTTGAAAGAAATTAAAATCATATTAGGGGAATTTGGAAATGCAGCAATTAATGAGGCTAGAGTGAAAGTCTGGATGAGAATTGACAATATAAACAAATACTGTACTAAGAGTTGCATCTCCTTTACCTGAGCGCATTATTGATATAGATGTTATATCACAATGGTAAGCACTGCCTTTACTGGATATTGTAAAAGGCTTATAAGTCTGCACTGAGGCCAGTGTTGATAGGATATGCTAAATGGGAATCATTACAATTGCCTGAGCCAACTCAGGTTGTTATTTTGAAGCACTATAAGGTGACAATTGGCTTGATTAAGGACATGTTTAAGGCTGGGTTGTTCAACTGACAAATTCTCTGATTAATAAGCCTGTATGTTCTGTAAAAAGTCAGATGGTTCATGGAGATTAACTGTTGACTATCAAGGACGAAATATAGTAGTGCAACCTGTTGTTTCAGCAATCCAAGACATGGTATTAACAGTGCAGAAAATACAGCAGAACAAAGGATATTGGTTCTCAGTGACACATCTTTCAAAAGTTTTTTTCTGCATTCCAGTCTCCAAAAAAAAAAGAGCCAACCATGGGTGGCTTTCCCAAGGGAAGGGTCTCAATTTACTTTTATGTTTTTATCACAAGATTATGTGAATTTACCTGCCTAATGACATTACCTGGTTAGAAGAGACTTGGACTTAGTCAAGATAGCCAGTGTAATTATACATGGCATTGATGATATCTTGTTAATATCAAACCCAGAAAAACAGGCTTGGGGTTATTTGTAAACAGTGGTTACCCACATGACCAAAAGTGGCTGGTTGATAAATCTAGCAAAAATCCTGCCCAAACAGTAAAATTCTTTGGAATAACCTGGACAAAGAGTCATCCATGACATTCACAAGCAATCAAGATCAAGCTGTTGTCATTATCTATTCCCAAGACTTAAGATTTGTCTACTTGGATTTTGGAGGACTAATAGTCCACATATTGGAATATCATTAGCTTCCATCCATAAAGTTACTCAGAAGAAAACCGTGTTTGAATAAGGACCTGAGCAAAAGCAAGTAATAGCTAAAATATAGAAAGCAGTCTCTCTCTGTCTCAAGGCCCTTGTGATTCACATTTAGACATGATTTTCTAGGTATCTGTCACCTATGCTTATGCAGATTGGAGCTTAATGGCAAAAACCTAAGAAGGCGCGGCCCTGAAGCCGTCACTAGGATTCTGGACAAATAAATTTTCTGATGCTGCTGCATGATAAATCCCACTTGAAAGGCAATTATTATCTGCTTTTGGACATTGGTGGAGACTTCTTCATAACAAAAGACCGTAAGATTTTTATGAGATTTGAAACGCCCATCATGCCATATCATGGATGATGAGAAAGAAACACTCTAACAAAGAAGGTGGTGCCCCAAAACAGTTCCATTTATGTGATAAATGGAAATTGCCCATCCAGGAACAAGCTATTGGTGGAATGTAGGGAGACATACACTATATTCACAAGCAAGGAGGCTCTTTTTTCTTTTGTCCTACCCTGGAACCTCCAGAGACTCTGCTAGGGCCTACTGTTAGATGAATAGTGTCCTATAAACAACTTCTTACTGATAAGCAGAGGGCTACCTGGTTCACAGATGGCAGTTCTAGAGTATATGGACAACATCTGGTGTGGAAAGCTGTGCCAGTTGATGGCAAGACCCTATTTGAGGGAATATACCTTCACAATGGGCTTAAGTGCATGCTGTTTTCCAAGTTGTGTTTAAGTAATTGGGCAATGGTGAGAGTTTCTATGTTTGGATTTTTACTGATTCATGGACAGTGGATAATGGCTTAACCACATGGTCAGGAAAATGGGCCATGGAAACTTGGACTATTAGAGGGAAACTAGTGTGGAGCATGGACACATGGATAGCATTCTGAGAATTTAGGGGGAGCACTAGCTTTCGACATGCAAATGTCCATCAGAAGAATCTCTTGGTAGGTTCAGTGGGTGATTGGAATCAACAGATAAACACGTTGGTACACTCCCTTGCAGTGACCAACTGAGTCCATAAAATTAGTGGACACAGATGTGCAGAGATGGGCTAAGCCAGATAGATTTATATTTCTGCTTTGTGGCACAAAGTATTAGTAAAGATATTCTGATTTTCCATCAACAGAGAGAGTGCAGGTGGCCATGTGGCAGAGGAGAAAGAAAATACTGAAATGGATATCAGAAGAGATTCTCCAAATTGCACTACAGTTTCATGAAGCAAAACACAAAGGGGAAACATGTCATAGTAAAAGAATTCAATAGAAGATTTCAAAGGGAATTTAGAAGACAAAGTGAAATATTATAATGGAATGTGCAAAAAAGCTGAAGTTGGAGAATAAACAGGGAAGAACTTGTTCTGCATTTCTTAAATGGAAAGAAGTGACAAATTCAAACCTTGAGTCACAATATTGAAAGATGCTATGGGAAATATATAGAATAACCCAGAAAGCATGGAAAGAAGATGGTGGGAATGCACAGAATCACTGTACCAAAAATAACTGTCTGACATTGAAAAATTCCAAGAAGTACCATATGAGCAGGAACCAATGATAATGAAGGAGGAAGTCAAGCTGCATTGAAGATATTGGCAAAAAATAAGGCCCCAGGAACCAAGGGGATACCAAATGACTAATTTCAATTAACAGATGCAGCCCTGGATACACTCACTAGTCTATGTCATGAAATTTGGAGGACAGCTCTTTGGCAATAGATTGGTCCATATTTGTTCATGTTTCCAAGAAAGGTGATCTAACAGAATGTGCAACTATCGAACAATATTATTTACATGACATGCAAGCAAAAAACTGCTGAAGATCATTGAAAAATGTCTAGAACATTACATAGATAGGGAATTTCCAGAAGTTCAAGCAGGATTTAGAAGAGACCTTGGTACCAGGGACATCATGTCAGATGGAGCCTGGCTGAAAGTAAAGAATACCACAAAAATGTTGATTTGTGCTTTATTGACTATGCAAAACATTTGACTTTATGGATTATAATAAGTCTGCAATTAGGGATCTCTTCAAATTATTGAGGAGTAATGATGTCAGTTTGAGGACTAAGGCACATCTTGTTTGGGCCATGGGCTTTCCAGTCACATACTATACATCTGAAAACTGGATAATTAATATAAATGACAGAAAAATTGATGCCTTTGAGCTGTGGTGTTGGAGAAGATTCTGGTGTTACTATTCAGTCTTCTTTTCTTCACCTGAAATTGTTTTCTTCTTGCACATGCTACAGTTCTAGGTCCAAGTATGCAGCTACAGGTACCAGAAGCAGGAGTAATTTCTGAGCAAGCATCTGTCACAATACCCTTAAACTTGTATGCAAGAATTTCCAAGAGTCTGATGAGGTGGGCTTATCTTTACCCCATATTGCAAACATAGAATTAACAATAAATGCTACTGTTCTGCCCAGTGGCAGAGACAGTTCAGTGGTGGTATACCTATGAAACCCACCCTAACTTGAATGGAAATGGAGTAAATGTGGAACACTTGCCAGACTGGGCTTGTAACCTGAGATCTGGACCAATAAAGTTCCTGACCCTATGTCCTTTCCCAAGGAAGAAATGTTTGGGCAAAAATAAATGACAAATGAGAGGAAGGAGAAATAATAGCTGAGGGTAACGGAATGAATAAATGTGTCACGCAACGAGGGAAATCTATCATTACATTAATTCCTTGGGAAAGACTCAGAGCAAGGAAATAACTTTTTCCAGCTAAACTTCAGAGACTAAAAAAGCAAAGCAAAGGAAAAAAAAAAAGTAAAGCAATGATACACTTAATGCAAAGAAACACTTAAAGGCTAAAGGTTAAATGTGTTAAACTTTATGTGTTTGTTTGGATGTATTTGATGGAAAATATGGTTTCTTTTATGGTATAATGTTAAGATACATTGTAAAAATGAATGCTGTGTGTTATAATGATGGAATACTGTATTCAGAGAAAGTATGCAAATATATTAGTTGTGATTAGAAATAGAAAAAGGGGAAGATCTGTGCTCAAGAAATATTTGTTGAAATTACCAGAGCTAGAGAGCATGGGACTTAGCCTGGGGTGAAAAAAATAGGCTCATCCAGAATTCTGAAGATATTTGCATCTGAATGGATTAGTAGAGTCACTGTGGACTTTTAACAGAAGAGATTTACCTTTGGAGTCATCCAGTAATGAAGAGAGTGTCCACAGATATATGAATAAGTCCAAAAGGAATTCCTCCTTTGAGAAGCCAGGAGTCATGAGGATCCCCATCTTGTTGACCCAGCCCCACATGGGGGCTAAGAAAGAGTGACGAAACCGGAGGTCTGAATCACAGAAGGAAGAATAAACTCCTGAGTCTACAGCTGATGCCCACCTGAACCTCACAACTGAAGACTGGAGATGAGTTGGTAGGAACCCAAGCAGATGGATTGAAACAGATGAGGGAGAGAACAGTTTAACAGCGATATATGATAGGGTATTATGATTATCACAAGAGTCCAGAATTAAGGTTGCGTAGTGGCGTGTACTCGGGGAGATGGGGTGTGTGGGGGGGCATTGTATACCAGTGAAAGAATTTTTCTTTTACTTTTCAAAGAGAGGAGCGAACTGGGGGCGAGGGGTGGGTAGGGAAAAGAGTGCAACAATGAATGAATGGAAATCCAAAATCTCTCTAAGTATTCATTAAAATTTATAAAATAAAATTTATATAAAGGGGCTATATCCCAGGCCTTTCAGCAGAATGAGGCTGGAGAATTGAGTAAAATCCAAACAACAACAACAAAAAAACCACGAAAAGGTGCTGAATAATAAATAAAAATAAATTAATAGAAAGAAATAAACAGAAATTTCACAAGGCAGCTCAAGAAAACTAAACCAAGTATTATTCTGCATGTGCAGAAAGCTAGAATTGGAGAAAAAAAGGAAAGAACTCTCAATATTTCTGAAGGTGAAAGAACTGAAAATCATGTTCAAGCCTCTAGTTGCAATACTGGTGGGCAATATCATGACTAGCACAAATGCAAAAAGCCTCAGGTCACACCTTACCACAGTTTCCCCACAGCAATACCAGTTTCTCCACTACCAGAAGTGTAGCTCTCACCAGGGTCTTCCTGCCACAAACCATGCTTACCTCAAGTCTTTCTTTGAAGGTTTCTTGGCTTAAGTCTTGCTGCTCAGTGTGGGAAGCACTCTTGCACTTATACTAGTCCCACAGCTGACACTAATTTGCAAGATCAAGCATCTGCAATTGAGGTAACTGGATACCAGAAGGACTAACCAATGGCTGAAAAAAATAAAAAAGGGGGAAAAAAAGGAAAAAAAGCCAACTTCTAGGCTATCACAAGTTGAGTCTTATCTCCATTTTTTTTAATCTCCTTTTCCTCAGATAATGTTTCTAACAATCTTTTCTTCTGACACATCCGTTTCTAATAGATGATTTTCACCATTCACAATGGTCTTTAATTAAAAGATTTTTTATTCAAATTTTTTAATTAAAAGATTTTTCCTAAAGGTGACAAATTTATTGTTCCCTAATAACTATCAATACTTGAAAGTATCTTCAACTAGGAGAAGATAAAATAGATGAATGGGACCTTAGAAGTAAGAATCAAATCCCTATGCATATCCAAAACATTCTCCAACAGGGTAAAAAGGGAAGCCACAGACTGGGAGAAAGTATTTGGTAATGACATGTCAGATAAAGGAATTATATCTAGAATTTATAAAATACTTGAGCACCACAACAAGATAAAGGTAAACACTCCAACTGAAAAATGGGCACATGATATGAACAGACACTTCACCAAAGAAGATATTCAGATGGCCAAGAAGCACATGAAGAAATGTTCAAAATCCCTAGCTCTAAGAGAGATGCAAATCAAAACAACTATGAGATATCATCGCACCCCAGTCGGAATAGCAAAATTTAACGGAACAGCAAACATCAAATGTTGGCAGGATTGTGGACAAACTGGAACCCTTATTCACTGTTGGTGGGAGTATAAAATAGTGCAACCAATGTGGAAAGTGGTGTGGCGCTTTCTCAAAAAGCTTCAAATAGAGATACCATTTGACCTAGCAATTCCACTACTGGGAATATACCCCACAGAGACCATAACTGACACCCAAGCAGACATATGTACAACCATGTTTATCACAGCTTTGTTCACAATAGCAAGGAGTTGGAAGCAACCTAAGTGCCCATCAGCAAATGAATGGATAGAGAAGCTGTGGCATATCCACACAATGGTATACTATGCTGCATTGAAAAACAAGGAACTCATGCAATATTATTCAAAATGGGTGACCCTGCAGGACATTATATTTGAGTGAAATATCTCAGTCACAAAAGGACAAATACTGCATGGTGCCACTGTTGTAAAACAGGACTGACATCGGGGCTGGGGGGAGACTCAGAAAGATGGGTATAATGCATTGAAATAGATGAAGGAGAAAACTGTATAAAAGGGATATGTGGTTAGGCATTGTCAAGACAGGAGTCCAGACAGAAGGCTGCACAGTGGAGTGAACCTGGAAGGAAGAATTTTAAAACAATGAAAATAATTTTTCTTTTACTTTTTCAAAGAGAAGAGTGTACTGGGGGGTGGGGGTAGAGAGAAAAAGTGCAACAATGAATGAATGGAAATCAAAAGTTTCTGTAAATTTTCATTAAAGTTAATAATAAAAAACTTTTAAAAAGAAAGTAATTTGCATTCATTCCATTATTATATACAAATAATTTGTTAATTTATTGTCTGAGAAGGCACAATAATGAAATAGTTTTTCAATATATCAAAAAATTTGTTTTTCTAGCACTGCTTTTAATTCATAGATCAAGCATTTTGAATTACTCCTTCAGTGTTTCTCTTTGTGACATACTTAGAAAGATAATGGTCCAAATCTCTTCTGAGCTCCATTCGGAATTACCAAGTTCATAGTCAAATGAACAGAGTTTGAATTCCTGTTGACTTCAGGTCCTTAAAAGCCATACTTCTCCCTTGTGCTTCATCTATTGCCATTGTTGACCACTGACTTTGCACTTAAAGTATTTCAGGGTGTGTGTTTTGGTTTGGTTTTTTGTTTGTTTGTTTTGTTTTGCTTTGTTTTGTTTTTGTTTTTTTATTAGCTGACATTGAGTTGGCTCCAATTCATAGGTGACTCTGAGAAGAATGGGAATCCCAGAACGTTTAATCGTGCTAATGTGAAACCTATACTTGGACAAAAGGCCGTTGTCAGAACAGAGCAGGGTAACACTGAATGGTTCAAAATTGGGAAGGGTGTACGCCAGGGATGTGTCTTGTCTCCATACCTTTACAACCTGTGTGCAGAGCAGATTATCAGATAGGCTGGGCTCTATGAGGAGAATTGTGGCATCAGGATTGGTGGAATATCTATTAACAATCTGCGTTATGCAGATGACACAACCCTGCTTGCTGGAACTGAGGAGGACCTCATGCACTTGCTGCAGAGGGTCAAGGACTGCAGCCTTCAGTATGGACTGAGGCTCAATGTCAAGGAGACAAAGATTCTCACCACTGGACCAATCAGTAGCATCAGGTTGGATGGTGAAGAGATTGAGATTGTTCACAGCTTCAGTTTGCTTGGCTCCACGGTCAACACTCTTAGCACCAGCAGCCAGGAAATCAAAACATGTATTGTGATGGGAAAGTCTGCTGTTAGGGACCTCTCTAAAGTATTCAAGAGCAACGGTGTCTCTCTGGAGACTAAGGTGTGCCTTATACAGGCCATGGTCTTTGCAATCACTTGCTATGCATCAGAGAGTTGGGCAATGACTAGGGAGGGCAGAAGGAGAATTGATGCCTTTGAGCTGTGGTGCTGGAGAAGAGTATTGAATGTACCCTGGACTGCCAAGAAAACAAACAGGTTTATCCTGGAGAGGATTAAACCAAGCAACTCTTTGGAGACAAAGATTCTGGGGCTTCATCTGACATACTTTGGGCATGTTGCAAGGAGGGACAGGTCCTTGGAGAGGCACATCATGCTTGGGAGGTTGGAGGGACAGCACAGGAGGGGAAGTCCCTCTAAAAGATGGATTGATTTAGTGACTGGGGTAATCAGGATGGGTGTGTCAGAGGCAGTGTGATTGGCACAGGATAGAGCAGGGTTTAGGGCTGTTGTACATAGGGTCGCTATGGGTCACAAACCACTTGACGGCACATAACAACAAAAAGAAGTACAACAAAATGAAACCTTCCTGATCCTGCAGAATCTCCACGATCTCTGTTGTGTTTAAGCACATTGTTGTACATCCTGTGTCAATTCATCTTATTGAGGAGATTTTCTTTCCTTCATTTATTCTCCACTTTTGCAAGCATGCTGTCCTATTCCAGGGAACATATTTTAAGATTGCTATCACCTTCACCATATTGACAACCTGTAACATACCATCACAATAGAGAAGCAATAAGCAAATCAATGAAGAGATCTTTGAAGCAGTATTGTTAAAAGGGAACAGAAAAGCAAAGATGAATCATTGAGAACTGATTCCAAAACATGGTTTGCTTCAAAACAATGGCTGCATTCAAGCCTAGCTAACACTAAAATGGATAGTGAATGAAGGCTGTGTTTTCTCCTCACTTCCTGTCCTGAAGATTAAATGTGGGTCACTATAGTGGATCAGTGCACGTCGCAAATAACTACTTATTTATTAAGAGCAATAATCACCTAAGGTCTATCTAGACAGGCAGAGGCGGATGATTTGCACACTTGAAAAGTAGTAAGTCACAGTCAGTGATTTTTCAGGGTAAATGATCCCATTTTTAGAGCTATTTAACAGGAACTGTAGATCTCTTGTTATTTTTTTCTTTCTCAAAATAAGCAGAAGTTTCTTGAAGGAAAGACCAGATTTTTTAAATCGTAAAAGGGAACAAACAAAACAAGATGTGAAAAGAATGTAAGATACAGGATTTTCAACCAGAAATTATAAACTTCTCAGGAGATAAATAATGTAACACATTACAAGCTTTCCCTTTAGATTTTGTTCATACTCAGTAAAAACTGTCAACTTAGGCTACAAAATTATTTAATTAAACAGAAATATTGTCACCTGAGCCAAATGGCATGCATAATGTTTTGATTTGTTTATAAATACTTGTGTCCGCATTAGGACTCCATTTAAATGCAAATATTATTCACCCATTAAAAAAACACACTATTTTATCTTGGTGGTGAAAAGTGCAGATGCCAAAGAGATCAAGAGAAACAAAAGAATTTAATGGTACTTAAAGACAAGAACCAACATGAAGTAATTTCTTTCTAAATTTAAGTGATAAAGGGTCTTCCTCCAAACTAATCTTAGTTCTCTCTCTCCCATTCGTTCTTTCTTTTTCTCCTCTCTCATATCTTTCCATCTCTACCTCATCTCTTTCATTGCCTAGATTGAGATATTTATACAAAGAACCTATATATTGCAAAGTTCAAGATCATTCTTGTGGCTTAGAGTCTAAAATATATATCTAAATGCACACATAGCATGCTATTACTTCCACTAAATTACTGAAGGCATTCTAAACAAATAACCTTATAATGTGAACTTTGTGGCTCAGTAGTTGCATGGCCTGAAACACATATTGCACACTAAAGGCTATTGAATTGAAAAAACACCAATGTCATTAATACAAGTTCCAAATTTGCAAGAGATGTGCAATGAATGTTTTATCATGTGGGAAAGGAAATGAAAGGAAAATTTAAGTCTGATACCAAAGTGCAAAATGTTCCTACATTTAGCTATTTCTTGTTGTTCTTTCAGATACTAACTTAGAATTCTTTAGTCATTCTCCCTTATCATTTTATTCTATTTTTTCTTTTCTTTTCTAGTTACCAGAAAACTTTATCTGCTTTTATAGACTTTGACATATAATGTGATTTTTCTTTTATTCTACTTTGTCCTTTAAGGATGCAGTCTGCCTTCTAGAGTACAACACCTGGTATCTACCTTCTGTGCCACCTCTCTGCCCAGCCACTATGGAGCGTGGCCATCCTTTTGATGTTGCTTGCCAGTTTCCATAGTGACAGGAAGCACTTGGGAGACCTGTATTCTAGTGCAGATGCCAAACCAAAGCAGGAAAGAGACAAAGCTGGCGGGCAGCAGGTCTTACAAGGCCAGGAAAGGTTGGAAGGGCTTTCATTTCCTGATATCAAAGCATCACAGTGCCAAGCTGGCAGCAATAACTGTTGCAATCCTGTAGACCAGATCTGATGGCCATTGTGAGCAAACCAGTCTGCTCTCAACTCAGGGGAAAGAAACTCTCCTGTACCCAAAGTTTGGCCCTAGTCCTTTATTGGCTTCTGGTCCACGACAAAAGGCTCTTTCAGTTTACAGTGACTTCCACAGCTCCTGGATCATGAATTCATCATTTACCTGCAGAAATATTTGTGTCTTTTTCTTTTCTTTTCCAGAATGTGATAACAGGTTTTTCAGGCTAATAATAGCAGATCAAGGAAACTCAGCAGGCAACCATTGGATTATTTTCAAGTGGTTTACACAGTCACTGTGAGTAAATGACCTAGTTAACTATATTACATTCCATTAACTACAGCTTTCTTACGTTAACGTTTATAATTAGAAAGAATTCTTGAACATTAGATTAAGATTGACCCTAAAGAAGCTTGTAATGTGAACTATCATTTCCACTTTACCACTAAAAAAAGCAATTATATTCATTAGTCTCTTTACTATAAATATTTCCAATGAAATTGTTGTTTCTACATAAAGCAAGACTTTCCAACCTCTTGCATTTTTTTCATTAATTAAACATAATGCTAAATTATATTTTCCTTAACTTACAAAAAACTGAACTAAACTGTGAACCTATAAAATTCTGGAAAATTTTGCTGTATGATTTTTGGGGGTGTTTTTGGTATTGTTTTGTTTTGTTTTTTTTATATTCATACTAATAATCATACTACATTAACACATTTTAAACTATCCCCATTCATCTACTCTGGATAGTTAAAAATCTGCTCAAGTAGGACAATTACAGGTATGAATGTCTTTGAGAAGGTACAGCCAGAGTGCTTTCTGGAGACCAGGACAAGGCATTGCCTCAAATACGTTGGACATGGTTTTAAGGGTGTTTATTCCTTGGAGAGTGACATAATGTTCAGAAGAGTAGAGGGTCTGTGAAGGAAAGGAAGATCCTCGGCCGGGTGGATAGACATGGTGACTGCTACAACAGGCTCTAATGGGTCAGGAAGTGTGAGGATGGCACAAGATAGGACAGGGTTTAGATCTGTTGCTCATAGTGTTGCTATGGGTCAGATTCAACAAGGGGACACCTAACAACAAAAAGGACAACAGATTTTAAAAGATTTTTCTAATTACAGAAACAAATACAAATCCTTCCAAGCCTTTAAAAAACAGTATTGGCACTCAGTCAGTTCATTTTCTGAAACGTTATTACCTTCCAAGATCATGATAAATATATACCTTATAATACATCGCTTATTTTATATATTGCCAAAACAGATTTAAAAAATAAGAATGAAACTCTCTCCAAGGAAAATAAATTGTCATCTGCATATGTAGGTTGTTGATGAATCTTCCTCCAATCCTGATGCCACATTCCTCCTAATAAAGCCTTGCTTCCCAAATGATCTGTTTTGCATATAGATTGAAAAGGTGTCGAGACAGGATGCATCTCTGATTCACTCCTTTCCTGATTTTGAACCATTCAGTGTTTCCCTGCTCTGTTCTGAGGACTACTTCCTGGTCCAAGCATAATTTTCACATTCAAGTGTTCTGGGATTCCCATTTTCCTCAAGGTTAGCCACAATTTGTTGTGATTGACACAGTCAAATGCCTTTGCATAATTAATGAAACACAGATAGACATTCCACTGGTACTCTTTGCTTTCTATCCAGAGCCATCTGACATTGGCAATAATTTACTATTATTATTATTTGTTATTGTAGTAGTTAAGGGCCAGAAACTTATTTGTAAATTCACATTGACCTTGCATGCAACAGAATGAAACCCTGCCCAGGCTTTCACCATCATTGCAATCACCATAATCATTGTAGCAGCCATTAAGCCATTATGTCAATCTATCCTGTTGAAGAGTCTTACTCTTTGAGAACCTTCTATTTTACATATAATATTTCAAAGAAAAAGAAACAATTAATTGTTCAAATTCATATTCACAAAATTATATTGCTACACAATATATTTTAGTGTTACAACATGATAACAAAGAAAATAAACATACTAAAAAAGAGTAGAAACAAATCAAGATATGAAATAGATCAGAAATCAGTGTATAAAAATGTACATTTTTTATTATTTATATTACTACAAATAAAATAATGATCAGAAATCAAGATATAAAATAAAATAGAGCTTTTTTTTTTTGTGCTTATAAAATAAAAATAGAGCTTTAAGATAGCCAAATATGAGAAACATTAAATTCATTCTAATTATAATAAGTTTTAAAAATTTAGTAAATGTAAAAAAAAGACAAAATATAAAAATAAGAAAAGTAGTTAAATTATTATTTTCCTAAACTAACAATAGTGTAAGTCTATTTTTGGTAATTGTTCTATTTATATATATATATATATAGAGAGAGAGAGAGAGAGAGAGAGAGAGAGTGGGTTTTTTTTTCTTTCTTAATTAACAAGTAAGACTTTAGCTTACTAGATTTGCTTGCTTTAAGAGATGAACCTTTGAGAGTTAGCCTTCCAGAGAGAAATTTATGACCAAAATCACAGCCTGGTTCACAGTGAAGCTCAATCACGTAACTAAATTCTAAATTGAGATGTCATCCTGGAGGAAGTATTTTGGAAAGGAACATACACATGGTAGGACTCCTTTGAAGACAAAGTAAAGAATATAGTGCTGGACATACAATCATCAGTCTTTCAAAAACAGAAAGACTTTATCAGTCTTTGATAAAACAGAAAGAGTAGGTAGGGAATATCTGATCTAAATTGAAATCTCTGGATAAACTAACCTGAGAATCAAAGAAAATAGAGCAATGATACAGAAATATTTTCACCTTCCAATGAAGACTGATAAATGTTTAAATAACTTATCTAACAACAATGATATTTTAAAACTTACAAAATCAAGGAAAATTAACAACTTAAATAATTAAATTTCTAGGAACAAATTGATTTAAAAACTAAAAAAATAAAGTATGCATAATTTAATTAACAGCACAACTCCTTACTGACTTCTTGCTGTCTTTAGGTGCCGTCAAGTATGACTCAGAGCAATCCTAAGAACAACAGATCTGAACCTGTCCTATCCCTAACCATCTTCACAGTCTCTGATACACTCAAGCCCTTTACTGCAGTCACATCTCAGTCCACCTGGTTGAGGGTCTTCCTCTCATTTGCTGTCCCTCCAACTTTCTAAGCATGAGTCTCCAAGGAATAACTTTTCCTAGCAACATGCCTAATGTATGTAAGATGAAGCTTCCTCCTCTTTCCTGCTACAGAGAATGCTGACTGCACCTTCTCCCAGACATATCTGTTCGGTTTTTTGGTAGTCCATGGAATATGCAGTTTGCTTTTCCAATACTGCAGTTTACAGACATCAGTGATTCCTCTCTCATCCTTAGTCATTGTCCAGATCTCAGAATGCATAGCCCATGATTAAAAATATCATGGCATAAATCAGGTGCATCTCAGTCCTCAAACTGATTAACTCCTCATTTCCTAGCTGTCATAATGTTGCCTAGTGGCCCAGTGGTAAGGAGGATTTTTTGTTTTCTTTATGTTGAGACCAAATCCAAAGTGAAGGCTGTAAGTGCTTCAAGTCCTCCTCACTTTCAGCAAGCCAGTTGTGTCATCTGCATATGAAGGTTATTGATTAGTCTTCCTCCGATTCTGGTGTCACATTCTTCTTCATACTGCCCAAATATAGTAGGGCTTTTTGGTTTTTTTTATTTGTTTGTTCATTTGTTTTATTTTTCTTTTTTATGGTAGTTGCAGGGAATGTAACTATAAACAAGCTAGAGATGAGCTGTGCCCATTTAGAACATAGCCTTAAAATCATAGTAAAATCAAATCAAAACAAAACAACAACTAAAAAAATAGGGTGACTCATAGTCACCCTAAAGGCAAAATAAAATAGTTCTCATGGCTTTTAATCTTTATGAAAGCACACTTCGACATCTTACTTCCACAGAGTGGCTGTTGGATTCAAGTTGCAAACCTTGGGATTTGCTACAGAGGATTTAATCACTGCACCACCTCTCATTATTGTCAAGTCAGAACCAACTCATAGATAAACCTCCAGCAAGATTTTAGAAGCTGACGACCTAAGAGAGGGGACTGCCCATCTTTCTTCCATGGAGTCTACGGGGATTTGAACCACCGGAGAGATACAGCAGTTGGATTAACAGTACAGCTCCCTACAGACTAGTTACGTAACTCTCTATCACTACTCCTACTATTCACCCACTCAGAACTGACTTGTAGTTGGTCTTTTAGTAAATTGTAAAAGAGGCTCTAAATCACCTTGGAGAAGATTATTTCATCTTACTCCCACAGAGCACATGGTAAATTCAAACTGGCAGAGACTGCATCATCAAGCTTCATAAAATAAGGAAAGATACTAGCTAATAACGTGATGACAAATTTGAAGTGTAACCTAAATGCTGAAGGAAGAGTCAATTAATTGTTTTTTAAGTTGTAATTATTCATAAGAACAGGGACTGAGGAGAGTGGATAATTTTTCTCATTAAGTTTGTTGTCATTAGTTGTTGCTTTGTAATTTTTTCTGATTCCTCGTGAATCCTTTTGTGCAGAGTAGAAGTGGTTCATTTGATTTTTTTATATCTTTTACATTTCATTTTTCCGATATTTTTCAGAAGCTGATTTGTCCTGTCTATCTTTTTAGGTGTTTCTGGATGCATTTGAGCACCAAACTTTTGTTAATAGTTTGGACTTTAACTGTTGGTTTCACCAAAGAGCTTGAAAATTAAATTGGCTGATGTAAATGTCTTAAATCAGAGGCAGGGAAGAGAGAGCTGTCAAAATAATAAGGAAAAAAAATATAAAAAGACTGGAACATGGTAAAAAATGACCTGAAATTGAGGAGAGAAAAAAAATGGCCTTATCATACAAAAATTTAATGTCATAAATGGGAGCATTATATGTCTTCTACCTGTAATGGGATGTTGTTTAAGGAAGTGACATAACTCTGGTTTTATTTTTAGAAGATTTTTTTCCCTCAAATTAAATCAAAGACTTTAAATTTTTATTATGAATCATGTCAAAATTATTATTGGAATCAAGGATCATATAGGGGAAATCTTTAAAAAACAAAATTAAATCCTGAAATAATTTATTTGAAAATGTAACATGTTTCTTCATGGTTTTGATATTGCAATGCAAAGACCTTCAAATAAATGGAGATTTTTTTTTTGGAGATCTTTTTAAATTATATCTCTTTATACTGAACCAGGATTTTTGCCTATATTTCCAAATTTCTTGTTTGATAAAGAATTTTTACAACCTGTTTTGCTCTATACTGTTAGTGTCCTGGTAAATGTCTTTTGCACTTTGATTATCATGTTTTATTTTTTAAAAACATGTAGTCATTCTAAAGAAAGAAAATTATTTTTGGTAAACTATATATGAATGTAAATATTGTGTCCAAACAATTTTCTTTTTTAAAGATATAATTGCCTCAGAGGATAATTATGTCATTATCAAGAAAGAATGTGTTTCCACAACACTACATGAAAGAGGAAGGTAAATTTTGTTTTCCCCTTTTATAAGTGCACATTATAGACATTTTACAAGTGTGATAGTCAAATTACTTTGCATATATAGCAATAGATTTTTATTTTTCAAAAAAGCAATTTTTATGAATGAACTGGATACATATGTAAAGTCCTTGAGACAGAAAAGCTGAGATAAAATTTTTATTTATATAATTTTTCATTCAATGGAGGCATAAGATACAACCTTTAGCATAGTGGGTACATATTTGTCAGGGCAACAACATTTTGCTAGAAACAATATCACCTTAATTATTTAAGTGTTGATCAATATGGAGTAACATATAAATTAACATACAATATTCTCTAAAGAATAAGCTCCCTTTTGAAAACAAATGTAATAACACAGTGGTTAATAGGATGTGTTTTTCACTGTTTGATCATTTCTGAATGCACAAAGATTTCATTAATGTCGATTTCACCCATCTTGTCCATGTTTACATGCTTTGATGTTCGAGTCCTTTGTAGTGCCACATTAGATCTAGGGGAACATTGCCCTATGAGAGCAAGTGGAAATGACTGTGGGAAAATACTTAATGAAACTTGATACTTTGTACAGATTTACAGAGATAAATCAGCTCAAATAACTATATTTCTGTAAGACAAAGAAAGAATTAATAGCATCTTCTCACATATTTTTGGGGAGTTACTGCAATTTTCAATACGTTAATTAGAAATTCATAATTAAAAGTATTTTAAAATCGAGTTGTTAAAATCAAACTTTAATAAAACAACCAAAATAAATTTAAATGAGATTGAAATGTCAACTATATAAGTATTAAACTATAAATTTGATATTTTACAAACACTTGACCCACAATCAGTCGCAATTACAAATAAGAAAATAAGAGAATTCAGGTCAAAAAGTCTTTACTGAAAGAAACAAGTATCAATGGTTTGCTACTTTAACTCTTGTCTCTGTAACTTCTAAATATTTGACTTTTTTTAAAAAATTACTTCTGCTTTTCAATGGTAAAAATTTGTTGCTGCAATCCCAAAGGCACATTGTTCAAATCCACCAGCTACTCTGTGGGAGAAGAATGGATAATCTCTGCTGGAGCAATTTACTGTCTCTGAAAATCCACTGGAGGGTCAGCTATGAAAGAGTTGTGACTCAATGGTACACAATGATAAGAACATGTAAACACATAGGAAATCTGGTGGTCTGAAGCCTCACTGAAATCCCAAAGGCCCCTGATTAAAATCCACGAACTGCTCCGCAGCAGAGGAATGGGTAATCTTCTCCCATGCAATTTACTGCCACTGAAAACCCAATGGAGTGTCAGCTATTGGTTGCTTCTGATATGATGGCACACAACAACATACAAGTATGTGTGTTGTCTTTGTTCTTGCCTTTAGTGGATTACAACTCATACCAATCAGATGTAATAGAGTACAGCAGGCATCAAAAGATAGTCTTAACTATAATCCGTACATTTTCAGTCTATATGCAGAACAGAGCATTTGAGAGACTGGGCTTTATGAGGAAGAATGTGGCATCAGAATTGGAGGAAGACTCATTAACACCCTACGTTGCGCAGATGATACAACCTTGCTTGCTGGGGAAAAAAAGGAAGGCCTGGAACATTTGCTGCAGAAGGTCAAGGACTACAGCCTTCAATATGAACTGAAGTTCAACCTCAAGAAGACAAAGATTCTCACCACTGGGCCAATTGGCAGCACCATGATAGACAGGAGATCGAGATTATTAACAGTTTTGGCTTGCTTGGGCACACAATCTCTTGGCACCAGCACCCAAGAAATCAAAAGATTAATTGCACCTGGAAAAATCTGCTGTCAGGGACCTTTCTAGATTGCTAAAGAGCAATGATATCACTCTGGAGACTAAGGTGCACTTGATGCAAACCATGGTCTTGCAATTACTTCTTGTGCATCGGAAGAGCTGGACAATGACTAAGAATGAGAGAAGAATGATTAATGCTTTTGAGTTGTGGTGCTGGAGAAAAGTATTGAACATCCCATGGACTGCCCTAAGAACAAACAAATATGTCCTCAAGAGGGTAAAATCAGGTTGCTTCTTATGGGCAAGGGTTTTAAAGTTCTGTTTCACATATTTTGGGCAAGTTGCCAGGAAGGACCAGTTTTTGGAGAGAGTATCATGCTTGAAATGGAGAAGGAACATAACAAGAAAGGAAGACCCTGGATGAGATGGATTGACACAGTAACTGGGATAAAAAGGTTAAGTGTGTTGGAGACAGAGAGACTGGCTCAGGATAGGGCAGGGTTCAGATCTATTGTACATAGGGTCGCTATGAGTGGCAGGTGATTCGATAGTACATAATAACAACAATAATCTTTATGGGAGTTTATAACCAAGTCTTTCTATTGACGAGCAACTTGATACATCCAAATCAGCTACTATAGTTTAGCAAACCACAGCTTCACAATTGTGCTGCCAGAATTCCTCTACAAGTATCCCCACTCCATACAATTAAGCTTATTCTAATTCATAGCAACTGGATGGGAGTAGATTTGCCCCATGGAGTTTCCAAGGCTGTAAATCTTCATAGGAATATACTGCCTCTTCTGCAGTGGAAAGAGTTTGACCTGCTGAGCCTCCAGTTAGCAATTTAGCTATTTAAATACTGTAGCTACAAGACTCTTTCTGTGTTATTGTTTGGTTACATTAATTCAATTCAGACTGATAGTGAACAGATTAAAAACTTGCTCCATTCTGTTCCATTCCCATAATCTCTGACATATTCCAGCCCATGGGAACTGCCATTGTGTCAATCTATCTCCTTTAGCATCTTCTCTTTTGCTGATTCTCTAAACTTACTCTGTCTTGTTCAATTCCCAATATCTCTGACATACTTATGTTTATTACTATAGTTACTCTGTCCGTCCATCTCTACTGTTTCAATACTCTTTAGCATTCTGGAAAAGTCCCTGACAGCAGATTTTCCCTATGCTAACTCTACTTTTCCAATCATGATGTCTTTTTCCAAGGACTGACTTCTCTCAAACTAGGTGACACTATGTTAATTCTTGCCCCTAAGGAGCACCCTGGCTAAATGTCGTTGGCGACAGATCTGTTTAATACTCTTAACCAATACAATATTTCAAAGACATCAATTCTTCGTGAGACTTCCTTATTCATTATCCAACTTTCAGATGCATATAAAGCAATTGAAAATACCAAGGTGCAGATCAGGTACAACTAAATCTTTAAAATGATATCCTTGTTCATTACTTCCGTCTACAGGAATTTTTCTAAATACAGCAGCCACTTGTGCTTCTAGAAATATTTCTGAATGTGTAGTGTTTCCAACTAGAGACTAGATTGTGTAAGTAGTGATTATGTCAGTTTGGAGAATCTTCCATCTTTGGTGTCCAATAAATTTGTATTCCTCACTAGACCCATAGCCTACTCAGTTGTATTTTTTTGGATGATATTGGTATAATATTTCACATGAACAGAAAAGAAGCTAACAGTAATGAAGAAGGAAGAGGAAGCTGTATTGAAGAGACTAAAAATAAGATAAAAAAAGGTCCCAGGAATCAATGGTATAGCAATTAACTTGTTCCAATTAACAGATGCTGCCTTGGATATACTCACCAGTCTATGCCAGGAAATTTGGAGGATAGCTATCTGGCTCATGAATTGCAAGAGGTTCATATTTGTTCCTATTCCAAGAAAGATGATCCAAAGGAATGTGAAAACCATGGAACAATATCATTGATATGACATGCAAGCAAAATACTGCTAAAGATCATAAAACAAAGTCTAGAACATAATATACTTAGGGAGGTACCAGAAGTTCAAGCAGAATTTAGAAGAGGCCATGGCTGTAGGGGCTGTATGTTCTTTCTCTATACCTATTCAATTTTTATGTTAAGGAAATTATTCAAGTAACTGACTCTATGAAGAGGAATGAGGCGTCAAGGATCAGAGGGAGATTCATCAAAAATCTGTGTTATGCAAATGACACAACCTTACTTGCTGAAAGTAAGAAGAACTTGAAACATTTGCTACAGAATTTCAGGAATGCATCATTCATTATGAATTGCATCTTAATGTCAAGAAAATAAAGATTCTTACCACTGGAAAAGTAGACAAAATCATAATAGAGAACAGATTGAAACTATCAACAATGTCATCTTATTGGATCCACAATTAACACTCTTAGTACTAGCAGTCAGGAAATAAGGAGACATATTTCACTGGGAAATCTGCAATTAGGGACCTCTCCAAATAATTGAGGAGTACTGATGTCATTTTGAGGACTACGGTGAGTCTGATTCAGGCCATAGTTCTTCCAATCACTTGCTATGCATCTAAGAGCTGGACAATGAATAAGGATGACAGAAGAATTGATGCCTTTGAGCTATGGTGTTGGAGAAACCACTAACATACAATGGACAGCCAAAAGAACAAACAAATTTGTCTTGGAGATAGTTTAGTCAAAGTGCTCTTTGGAGGAAAGAATGATGAGGCTTTGTCACACATACTTTGCCACACAACTTTTTGTTGCTTGGAGGGGCTATTTCTTGGAAAGGGATATGATGCTGGGAAGGGGGAAGAGTCAACGAAGGAGAAGACGACCCTCGATCAGGTGAATTGACACAGTGACTACCACAAGGGTCTCCAGTGTGTCAGGGAGTGTGAAAATGGCACAGGATAGGACAGGGTTCATTTCTGTTGTTCATAGGGTCGCAGTGAGTAGTATTGAGCTTAACGAAACATAACAACAATAATACGCTACATGTAATCAATAGTGATAATTTTGGTTTCATAAACAATCTCAATATAAAATGTAGATACTTAATATAGTATACAGAAACTATTCTAGTTCTCATTTATTTTTTGAATCAAGTGTTCTCCTTAGGTACAGATGTAAACTCCTTTGTATTCCTTAAATATAAGTGCATATGTATACACTCTAAGTATACAGTTAAGACTTAGTTGTTTAACAGTATTTTGGATCACAAATAGAGCACCTTTGGGGCTATAACCCCAATTATCCTTATTCATATATTGCACAGTTAATCTTATAAAGATTGCCTTTGCTGGATTGGATGCAGGTAGTATACAGCTCTCAAAAACTATACTCTCATTCAGAATAATGCTAACCAGTTCGTAAACTTTAGAGGTGAAATTACTTTAAGCAAAGTTCTACATGCTTCCATCATTAATTGAAATTATATGTTTTATTTTCTCCATAAATACTTATATTATTACTAAACTCATAAATTTTAATGCCATTGTGGTTACTTTTTAAAAGTACATAATTCGTATTTAATGAGAGGATTTTGACATGCAATCCACTTCCTTACTTTTCCTCAATTAAGCATATGTAGCCACAGGCACAGGAAATATTGACTCATATGGCAGAGTTGATAAGCGTCAACCATCCCCCGCTGACTTGGGCCAGCAAGCTATTCATGAATCCAGCAGATGTTTTCACTATCTGGGCCAATAGAAACCTCATGAATCTTTTTTTTCTTTTCCTCTTCCCAGGAGCAAATGTTAACACAGTAGAAATTTGGACGCATGTCAAATGAGAAGCAGAAGGGTTGAAGAGAAAGTAGGATATACTCCTATACATAAATATCTTAGTGGCTTGGATTGACTATTAATCTATTTATAATGGATTATATTGTGCACTCCCAACATAACCCAAACTCTTATAAGCATCTCTAAATAATATAATTAATTCTAAGTGCACAATTTTGTATGTTCTCATATTCTGTGAACCTTTCTCTACCTTGAGCCAACATCACTATTTTTGTGACACTTGACCTCATTGTAACAGTCACTATGTCAACCCATTTCATTGAGGAGCTTTCTCCCTTGAGTTGATCTTTCACCTCTCCAAGCATGATGTTCTTCTCCAAGGACTGCCTCTTTCTGAGAACATGCCAAAGTATGTGAGGCAGAGTTTCACTATGCTTGCCTTCAAGTAGTTTTACTTTTTCTATTTTTATCTATTTACTTTTATCTATTTGTTTTCTTGGAAGTCCAGGAAATACTCTTCTTCAGCACCATAAGTCAAAAGCATCAATTCTTCTTCTGTCTGTCAGCCTTAAACCTTGTTTCTGATGCATAGCAAGCATTGAAAATAATATGGCTTGAATCTGGAGCAACTCAGTCTTTAATCATTGCTCTTTCACACTCTGCAAAAATTCTTAACAGAAGATTTTCCCAGTATGAGTTGTCTTTTGATTTCTTGACTGCTAGTGTCAAGGATATTGACTGCAGATCTAAGTAAGATGAAATCTTTGACAACTTCTATCTGTTTTGATGTTGAAATGCATTTCATATAGAAGGCTATAGTCCTTGATTTTCTGCAGCAAGCACTTAAAGACCTCACTTCCAGAGATCAAGGCTGTATCATCCTCATAAAACAGACTACAGATGATACTCTTCTTCACAACATCAACTACAGATTCTTGAATGATCTGTTCAGCATATAGACTGAAAATATATGGAAAAAGGATACATCCCTAATACACATCTCTTGATATAGATACTCCAATGACATTTTGCTGTGTTCAGATAACAGCTTTTTTTTCTAGGTATAGGTTTTTTCCCTGAGCACAAATAATCTTGGATTCCCATTTCTTTCAATCTTGTTTTGTTTTGATGTGTTGTAAGTCACCTGCAGCCCATAGTGATCTTATGTACAGCAGCTCTGCAGCTTGCCCTGTCCTGAGCAAGTCTCATTAATTCTTACATACCAATGCTCATTGCCCCAGTTACTGTATCAGGAGATGAATTGCATTGTGAAAGTCAGCTGTGAGGGACCTCTCAAGAGTACTGAAGAGCAACGACGTCAGGCTGGAGACTAAGGTGCACCTGATCCAGGCTATAGTCTTCACAATTACATGCTATACATCAGAGAGTTGGACAGTGAATAGGGATGATAGATAATTGATGCCTTTGAGCTGTAAGAGAAGAGTGTTGATTATACCATGGACAGCTAGGAGAACAAACAGGTTTGTCCTGAAGAGGGTGAAGCTGGAGTGCACCTTGGAGTCAAGGATTCTGGTCTGACATGCTTTGGGCATGCTGCAAGGAGGGACTGGTCCTTGGAGAGGGACATCATGCTTGGGAGAGTGGAGGGACGGTGCAGGAGAGGAAGACCCTTGATGAGATGGATTGATTCTGTGAGTAGAGTGGTGGGAATGAGTGTGTTTGAGATGGCAAGGTCGGCACAAGATAGAACAGTGTTTAGGGCTCTTGTACATAGGGTCGTTATGAGTCACAAGTGACTCAATGGCACATAACAACAATAATTATTACTACTTAAATAAACTTTCAGGTTTTTAAATTTGTCTTTTTCTCCATTGGAATGTTTTCCTGTCTAATTACTACACTAGTTCATATGGAAAAGAACCCACTTAGATTTTTTTTATATATTTTCTTTTGACACTATAATTACATATTTTCTACTTATATAAAAATTGGATTGTTTTTGATTAAAAGATATAAAAATTAAGGAATTGTAATAGAAAAGTTATAATTAATAATTTAATGTTACTAATTTCATTCCTTAGTATTTCATTATTTTTTGAGCATGTACTGTGAGCAAAAGCTATAAAATACAAATTAAAAGAGAACAAAGAGCATAAATTCAAAAAGTGATTGACATTAGTTAGTTAGATCAAGATAGACTATGTTCTATAATACAATCAGAATCCCTGGTAGAATCCCTGGTAGTGTAGTGATTATATATTTTGTTGCTAATAGAAAATTCAGCAGTTTGATCCAAATAAACAGTTCATGGGAGAAAGGTGTAGCAGTATGCTTCTGAAAAGATTTGCTTCTTTTAGAATCCTATGGGATAATTTTACTGTGTTCTGCAAGTCAGTATAAACCTGGTAGCAATATTTGTTATAGTATTTCTAGTAGAATATACTTATTTAACCACTTAAAATATTTATACTAAGTAACTGCTAAGCAAAAGTCATTTCCATTTTTATTTTGAAAATAACTGGCATTTTCAGTGAATATGACAAAACATATACAACTGAAACCAGTTGGTAATTCTTAAAAAATGTTTTCTGTTCTTAATACTTAAGGTAGGTATATTGAAAATATATTCACTAAGAAATTTCCCCAACTAAACATTTGTTCTAACAGTTTGCCTCCATTTTTAATTTTAAGAAACATAATTTTAAATTATTACAAGAATTGTGTAGATATTACTAAGTTTTGTGAATGGAAATAGAAATTTTGTCCAGAAACCTGGGATGCATTACCATGAGACAGAGAAACTATAGAATTTTAATTTTCTACAAAAGTATTTTTTGAAAGAGATGCCATTTCCAGTTAAATAAGAAATCATTCTAATGAGGTATTTGTATCTTAGGAAAACAACTATGGAAACAACTTCTAAAGTTTATAATGAAAAAAAGAAATCTTTCCAGAAATAAGCTGAGCTTGCATTTTCTTTCATTTTTTTCCTAGAAAGAAGACTATAAAAACCAGTAGAAGGATTAGAATTAATTTGATGATAAATGGAATATGTTGTTGTTTGTGGGTGCCGTCGAATTGAGTAAAACTTATAGTGACCTTATTATGAATAACAGATCTGAAATCAATTCTATCCTGTGCCATTTTCACAACCTCTGACACACTTTAGTTCTTTGTTGCAATTACTGTGTGAAGCAACCCAAATAAGGATCTTCTTCTCAATTGCTGCCCCTCCACCGTCTCAAGTATGATGTCCATCTCTAAGAAATAATCTAATCTTGCAACATGTCTAAAATATGTGAAATAAAGTTTTATCATCCCAGACTCAATCTAACCTTGCAACATGACTAAAGTATGTGAAATAAAGTTTTATCATCCTTGACTCAAAGGAACTCTCTGGCTGCTCCTTATCGAAGAAATATTTGTTTGTTCTTTTTCAGAGTTTCTAGGATATTTAGTACTCTTCTCCAAGCCAGAGTTCAAAGGCATCATTTTTTCTGTCTTCCTTTACTCACTGTCCAGATCTCAGTAACAAAGTAAGTTATCGAAAAGATCATGGCCTGAATCAGGTGAACCTTAGTCCTCAAACTGACACCATTGTTCCTCAATAATTCTTCTCAAGCTTAGCCACAATTTGTTGTGATCCACACAGTCTAATAGCTTTGCATAGTCAATGAAACACATATATATTCTTCATCTAACATTGGCTATATTGTCCCTAATGCCACTACCTCTTCTAAAGCCCACTTGCATATCTGGCAGTTTCTATTGATGTACTGTTCCAATTGTTTTTGGATAATCTTCAGCAGGATCTTGCTTGTATGGGCTATTGTTCGATAATTTTCACATTGTCAAATCACCATTTTTTTTTTAGAATGGGAATAAATATGGATCTCTTTTAGTCAGTTTGCCATTTTTTTTTTCTCCAGATTTCTTGGCACGATTTGATGAGTGTGTCCAGGGTTGCATCTCTTGGTTGAAATATGTTAATTGTTACGCCATCAATTCCCGGGGCCTTGTTTTTTTGGGTTGTTTCTGGTCTCCTCCCCCAAATTCCTTCCCAGCAGCTTGAACTTCCTCCTTTGTCACTATTGCCTCTTTGTCATATGTTGTTTCTTCACATTCTTCTGTGTGAGTTAATTCTGTTTTGGTCATTGTGAAGGAAGAAATGGAACACAAATGTTGACATATTAGGCATTGGCAAAAGTAAATGGTTTAGCATGGGACATTTTGAATCAGATAATCACATGATCTACTATTGTGGAAATGAAACGGTGAGAGAAAAAAACGGGGCCATATCCATAGTTAGGAATATCATTTCTAGATCCTTCTTGAAATACTGCAGTGAATGACAGAATAATATCTATATGCGTACAAGGAAGACCTCGTAATGCCACTATCATTCAAATACAGACATCAACAAGCAGAGCCAAAGAGGAGGAAATTGATAATTTTCACTAATTTTTGCAGTCATAAATCTATTGAACATGCAACCAACCAAGATGCATTAATAATAATGGGTGACTGAAATGAAAAAAATTGAGAACAGGGAAGAATCACTAGTCAGAAAATATGGACTTTGTTGTGATAAAGATGAGGTGGGAGATAGAATGATAGAGTTTTGTAGAATTTTTTATTCATTTCAAATGCCTTTATAATAAACACAAATAGTGACTATGCACACAGAC
Organism: Elephantulus edwardii; assembly: GCF_000299155.1. NCBI lineage: Eukaryota > Metazoa > Chordata > Mammalia > Macroscelidea > Macroscelididae > Elephantulus > Elephantulus edwardii. The sequence continues at coordinate 7,492,406 of NW_006399784.1, read as the reverse complement.
TTCACCTGATGATCTACACAGGAATCAGATTGATTACATCTATGGAAAAAAAAATTGTTGGAGAGCCTCAATTTTAGCTGTGGAAACTCAGACAGGTGCTGATTTTGAAACTGCCTATCAACTATTCATATGCAAGTTCAGGCTGAAGCTAATGAAAATTAAATTAAATTAAATCCACAAGAACCAAAGTTTGAATCTATCTCACCTGAATTTATAAACCATTTTAGAAACAGGTTTGAGGCGTTGAACACTAATGAGCAAAGAAAAGGTGAACTCTGGGAGGATAGCAAGAATATAATCTATGAAGAATACCAAAAGGAATTGCAAAGAGGCAGAAAAGACCAAGATGGATGTCAGAAGAGACTCTGAATATTGTTGCACTAAAGTGCTGAGAAGCCAAAGCAAAGGAAAGAAATAAAAAAATGAAGATCATGAACAGAAGATTTCAAAGGACAGCTCAGGAAGACAAAGCCAAGTATTTTAATTAAGTGTGCAATGACCTCGAATCAGAAATTCAAAAGTGATGAACTAATTTGCCATTTCATAAGCTGAGGGAACTGAAACACAAATTCAAGCCTTGATTTATAATACTTAAGGATTAAAATGAAACACAAGAATTAAAATAGACCCTCTACTATGCTCATGGCATGAATTCCTTGCATCATGTAAGGAAAAATCAGAAATATATTGTGTCATGAGGTAAGACATGATAAAATCTAAGAAAGGAATGTAAAGTTAAATTCACATTCAAATATGAGAAAATCATTCTACTTCTGATTATAATACTAATTCTAGCATCTGTTTACAAATCACAAATTTATTTTGAGAAAGTTTATAAAATTTTCAAAATTTCAGTAATAAGTTTATTTTCTTCCAAAAAAATATTACATTTTAAGAACAA
>NW_006399784.1:7447743-7491131 GCF_000299155.1 Elephantulus edwardii | reverse complement strand
TAAAATAAAATAATTTAACAATTATACACACACACACACACACACACACACACACACACTTGTTTTGGAAGCAGGAGTGGCATCTACTTTCTAAATAACATGCCTCTGGAAACTATGAACTTTGATAAATGTCAATATTTGCAGAGGGGCTTTAGGCCTTTTGTTCATAGGGTCACTATGGGTCGCACTTGATGTGACAACAATCAACAACAAATTCAACAATATATACACTTGTTAAATTTACTGCTTATGAAACCATTCAACACCTAAAGGTTTAACTCAATAGTAAGTTTGTTGTTTTGTTTGGTTTTGTTTTTAATTTTCTGATTCCATGATGTTGCAGTTTGAGCTGGTTCCACTATATGGTTTTTCCATTCTTGGCTAGGTTTTATGATGTCTATTTTAGGGATTAAAATATTTAACTGTTAATCAAGAGGTCATTAGTTTGAACCCATCTGCCACTTGCACTATAAATATGTGGCAGCCTTCTTTCGTAAAATTATACCCTTGAGAACCTATGGGAGAAGTTCTCTCCTATCCTACAAGGTCAGGATTGAGTTAGAAGCAAATGCTATGAGCCAGAACAGACTAGTTGGTATGAGGCTATTTTATGTATTAAAATACTTAAACTGTGCCATCAAAAAAAGTTAAGGTGGCACCACTTTCTTAATAATGTTTTCCAATAGGGCAAAGTTGAAACAAACAAATTTAAAAATACATACTAAAAAATTCTCTCATTTTCGTGTAAACATTTTAAAAACTGATTGTGCTTGTTTAAATTCCTAAGGAAGGGAAAAAAAAATCTTACCCTTTACATGCGGATATCTCTCAAAATCATATAGAAGACACCTTCCTAGTATTCACTGGTTGAGGTGTTGAAAAATATAACGTGGTCAATTACAAGGTTACAGGTTAAATGTGGTTAAGTAGTGTTTAATGTAAGTGAGTTCATATATTCTGATTTTAAAGTTGTTTTCATGACTATATACTTAGTATTTCTGTACAGCCCATAGTGGTTTCTACTATGACATTGAACTGGGACATTTTAAATACTATTTAAAAGAAATGATCCTTCTAGAAGTTAGAAAAACAACCAGGAAGTCATTTCTGAACACTGACTTGGCATATTCATATTAAATGGTACAAATTGAAAAATAAATATTCATAAAGTAAAACCAATGCTATCTCACAGTGCACCAGGAAATGAGAAATTTTAAGGAAATAAATAGTACAGGAATGCAGGAGAGGTGAAGGAAAAAGTGACAACTATAAAAGCATAGCTTAAAAACATGTTTCTTACAAGGAGATTCGTTGCAATGTCACGAGGAAATTGTCATAAGAGATTTATTTATGAACCTGAGAATACTGAAGTACAAAATGAAAAATTTGCATAAGGAGATGAAATGTAAGCAAAAAGAATATATGCATATTTATGTACATTTTGGGAATATAATAAGTAATGAATTTGAAATGGTTTAAAAGGAAACATGAATAAATAATGTATAACCTGATTTATATTTGGGGAACAAATAAACAAGAATGAATTAAATTGTGATTCAAATACCATATCAAATCAAGTCATATTATTTAGCATACACTCAGGCATGTCAAAAATACATTGTTTTTTGAATACCATTCAACAAAAGTTATATGGAATTCAAATTTCTCTTTGAAGTTGTTTAACTAACATGCCTAACATGATTAATATGGCTAAGAAGTGATAACAATTATATTTACATGTTTATGAAAAGCAATAAAAGTAAAAAATGTCTTATCATTTATGTTGAGTATTATATTTAGAAATAACTTCAAGGAATTTATTATAGTAGTCAATGTTCTCAGTAAAGTTGAACATTATCTCTCACAGTACATCAAGATGGGGATTTCCCATTTCATTTTCTATTAATTAACTGTGTATATAGACACCAGCCTAACAGAATAATTATTCAGTGTTCACTGTAACCAAGACATGTCATGGGCTTGATAGATACTTTGTCATTAAATAAAAGGAAAATGTGATTATTTCTCTTCTTATGGTAAATCTTTAATTTTGTACATCAGCATTATCAGTTTCATAAATATACTTCTTTATTCACAGACTTGCAAAACTATCAGGCTTTTCTACTCTGTACCATAAGGTCATCGTGAGCAGAAATTGACTTACAGCAGAGTGTTTCAATAATGAGACCAGTGATTTGTGGCTAGTAATATACATGAATTTTAGTCATCCCAGTGGAAGTTTTTTAACCTCTCTCTAGTTCTCTGTCAACACATTTCCTTTTATCTCAATATAAAAAAATCCATACAAAACCTGAAATGAGTATTTTTTCTTCCATTCTCAGCATTTCAGTAATTAAAAAGTTTATTTTAGTGAAATAGATACAATGAAGATATAATGATTATTTTACTGTAAAAAAGCATGTATTTTCATTATAAGTAGAGCAAGAAAACATAGATTTATTTTAAATTGCAGAAATATAAGCAACTGGCTTGTATATTGATATGTGCATTAAAGTAATTTTCTAGATCAGCGAATCCATGTTAGAAATGGTTACCGGTACTGAAATTACACTTCTTCTTTTGCTCTAAAAATCTTTTAATAAAAGTCTTCTACTTTTAAAATTACTGAATTATTTTAAAGGTAATTTAGTACCTAATAACATGTAGACTTGAATGGATTTCTCTGAATAGCAACTGTGTGTTGGAGCATGGTTTGCTCATAAATGAGAGCATAATTCATTTTACATGTCAGTAAGCTTATTGTATCAGATTGTATGTAACAGCAATAATGGAAGCTCTACCATTAGTAATATTGTAAACCTGAAATTTATTGAATGTAGAATCTAAATTTATTTTATAGGGTTGAATTTGGAGAAAACATACGTTTATGAGAGCTAAACAACAAAAATCATCATAAGCATACATAAATAGGAGCATGGCATTTAACCTTTTTTAGCAAAGATGAATGTAAATTATTATCTTCATACTGCATTTTGAATCATTTTTCTTTTTCCAGTTTTTAAACCACAAAATTGTCATCAAAACTGTTGAATACTTTGCAAATTGTCTGAACCACTTCATTAATACCTGATGTCCCACAAAATCCATCTACTATTGAACTGTCTCTGGGTCACTGTGGTCCTTTAGGACATAGAAGAACTGCACTGAAGGCTTTGAGGCCACAAGACTTCACAAAGGCAAGTTTTCTCATCTTGTAGAGCAATTGGTTTGTTTAAACCACCAATCTCTCAGGAGCAAAGTGTTTAAACTACCGTGTTACCTATAATTTTTTACTACTTGCATTAATAATAAAATCAATAATAACAAAAATAGTGATATGAAACAAAATTATGGCAAAAAAAAAAGCTTTTAAAGTGATACACTGTGATTTTTTTTTTCAGGAAGGTAAATGGACTTCAATTTCCCCTACAGACTGGATTAGAACAGCTGTTGCTCAACAGAAACATTATCCAGAAAAATACAGTGAGTTCCCACAGGCCTCCCTATCCCTGCACATTATTTCCTCCTATTACCCCCAAAAATCTTTCTTTATACTTTATTTAAAATTTTTAATGTCTGGTGAATATACTTAAAAGTTAAGAGATGTAGATTATAGTGTCTTATATATACTGTTTGAGTTGGAACTGACTCAAATCTGATCCTCAAGGGAATTTTCAAAAGCAACCAATTGCACAAGGGGAGATTGTCCATCTTTCTCCTGTTGGGCAACTGGTGGATTTGAATCACACGCCTCTCTGTTGGCAGTGCAACTTTAGATGTTGAATTTTTTACTGTGCTATTGAGATGCTCAACATGATCATGTTGAATGACAAAAACCTGATGATGATTTAGCCCCCAAAAGTATGTAGCCCGAAATTTCAGTAAAGCATACTAATTTTCTAGACAATAAAAGTGAATGGAAAGTCTTAACTTCTGACATTATAAAAATTAAATCATCAATAAACCTCTATATCTATTAGCTATCTTTTAGGAATGTAATAAAACATTCATAACCAAAACCCACCAAATCCATTGTCATTTGACGGAATTGCTTCCAACTCATAACATCAACATAGAGCAGAGTAAAACAGTTCCCATGAGCTTCTAAAGTTGAAAATTTTTAACAAAGCAGAATGTCACATCTTCCTCCCATGGAATAGATGAAAAGTTTAACTAAGTTCCTTTGGTTAGAAGCCGATTTGCTTATCCCACTATGCCATTATTAATGTTGTTGCAGTGTATGATTAAGTTAAAATCCACTCATAACTGACTTTCCAGGGGATATGCAGAGACAATAAATCATGTGAGAGGAGATGTCTATCTTTCTTCTGCAGAGCAGTTGGTGAGTTTTAACCACGTACCTTTGCTTTGGCAGCACAAGGAGAATTGATGCCTTTGAGCTGTGGTGCTGGAGAAGAGTATTGAATGTACCATGGACTGCTAAGAAAACAACCAGATTCAACCTGGAGAGGGTTAATCAGGCTGCTCCTTGAGGCAAGGATTCTGGGGCTTCATAACATACTTTGGATATGTTGTAAGGAGGAACCAGTCCTTGGAGAAGGACATCATGCTGGGGAGGGTGGAGGGACAGTGTAGGAGGGGAAGACGCTCTATGAGGTGGATTGATTCGATGACTGGGGTAATCGGGATGGGTGTATCAGAGATAGTGCGATTGGCACAGGATAAAGCAGAGTTTAGGGCTGTTGTACATAGGGTTGCCATGAGTCGCAAGTGACCCAATGGCACATAACAACAACAAGACACCAGAGCTTTTTAGAAACCAGAACCTTATAGGTTCCACCAAGATTTGAACTCATATAATTGGATTCAGAGTCCAGAATGGTAACCATTACACCATTGAACCTGTACATTTTCAATGTTTTATTTTGTATTTTCATTATTAGTGTTTTCCGAAGCAACCTGGCCACATGATGCCATATTTAAGTTACAGAAGATGTTCTACTAAGATTGTGGACTTAATAATTTTTAAAAAAAAAAACAAAGATAAGCAATTGAATATGAAAAGAAAATTCTAACTTTCAAATTAGAAAACATTTGTCAGTATCAATCAATAGTGATCTTTCCTGCAAAAGACTAAGAAAAATAGTTCTACAAGAATAATATTAGTGAGACTGAAATTAATTAAGCATAGATACAAAATGAAAACATACTAGGGTTTGTTTCTAAAAATAAAAATGAACCACTGAATGTCTTTTCATTAAAATGCATCTTTCTTTATGCTATTTTGCAAATGGTGATTGTACTACCATACATAAATGTTTCATTGAGTCTTCTTTAAATATCTAAAAAGAATTGCCTTTCTGTTATTAATTCTTTCTGTCTTATGACAAAATATTCTGCCATGAATAATGCTGCTTAGTTTAGGATATTCATATTAATTTTTTTAAAAAACTATATACATATGAAAATAAATGAATAATATTTTTTGTGCACTTAAACTAGGAAACTGTGTCTGTTGATAATTTCTACAATTTTCTGTCTTAGATTCCTTCTAATAATTTTTAGATAAAGGCATAACATTTCTATTCTTTGGAAAAAGTAAAAGTAGGAGGTAGAAGAAACAATGATGTACAGTACAAAAAATACAAAGGATCCAATGAAAGTTGAAAAGCTGTATACAAATTTTAATGGAAGATCACTTTTAAAACAAAGATTATCATCCCACAGAAAACAAAGAGTATCATCCCACAAGTCTATTTTCTTCGTTTCTAGTCAAATGTATTTTCTTAGTTAAAAAAAGAAATCTTCTGTTAGTCTACTGGAGTGAATAATCTCTTATTTTTTTAAAAAAATATAATTTCATTGTTATTTAGTCATTTTATTCACCAACCATGTAATTTTACATACTAATTTAGCATTAAATATGACACAGCACTACATATTCAATGCTAAGGATGTGGAAAGATCAAGATTGATGTCAATTCTAGACCTCATGAGCTTTTTGTTTTGTTTTTATTGGTATGCATATAATTATTCACATACATTGTGTTTCTTTCACGTACACAGTGGGCTTTTTTTCATATATGTTTCACACTTTCATTCATTACCATTGTTGTTGTCATGTGCCATTGAGTCAACTGCAATTCACAGCAACCCTATGCACAATAGCTCTGAACTGTGCCCTATTCTAAGCCAGTCGCATAGTTTCCAACACATCTAACTCCTTTTTTTCAGTTACTGTGTCAATACATTTCATCCAGGGCCTTCCTTTCTGCGCTGTACCTCCACCCTTCCAAAAATGATGTCATTCTCCAAGGATTGATCATTTCTGGGAACATGCATAAAGTATGTGTGATGGAACTTCAAAATTCTCACCTCTAAGGAGCAACTTGGTTTCACTTTCTCCAGGACAAATCTGTTTGTTCACTTAGCAGTTCATTGAATGTTCAGTACTCTTCTCCAGCACCACAACTCAAAGGTATCGATCCTTCTCCTGTCATTCATAGTCATTGGCCAGCTTTCCGGTGCCTCAAAATTAATTGCAAAGACCTTGGACTGAATAAGGTGCACCTTGGTGTCCAGGCTGACACTGTTGCTCTTTAGCACTTTGGAGAGGTCCTTGACAGGAAATTTTCCCAATGTATTTTGTCTTTTGATTTCCTAACTGGTGGTGCTAAGAGTACTGATTGTGGAACCAAGCAAGCTGAAATTATTAACAATCTCAATTTCCTCTCTAGCTATCATGATGCTGCCAGTTGGCCCAGTCATGAGAATCTTTGTTTTCTTGATGCTGGACATCAACTCATATTGAAGACTGAAGCCCTTGACCTTCTGCAGAAAACATTTCAGACCCTCCTTATTATCAGCAAGCCAGATTTTGTCATCTGCATAACACAGGTGTGGATGAGTCTTCCTCTAATTCTGATGCAACACTACTCATAAAGTCCAGTTTCCCAAATGATCTGTTCCACATATAGGTTGAAAAGGTATGAAGACAAGACTGACCCAGTCTTCTTTTGATTTTGAACCATGCTCTGTTTTCTTTCTGTGTTCTGAGGACTGCTTCTTACTCCAAGTATAGGCTTCAATTGAGCACAATCTAAACCAAATTTGCATTTCTGATAGTTTACTGTGGATGTACTGTTCCAAATGTTTATGGATACGCTTCAGCAGAACTTTGCTTGCATGTAGTGTTAGTGATAATGTTACATAATTTCCACACCCTACTAGATAACCTTTTAATTTTAAATGACTTAAAGACTTAAACTTTTCCACATTTAAAAGTTCGTGAGGATTATACCCACGATTACTCATCTTTTCGGGTCCTCGCCAGTTCTAGTGCATGGGAATGGTTATATGAAACATAATCTCTTTCACTGCTGTTCATTGAATCTTGTGTCTCCTAGGGATTGCATAGGAGCTTCTTGCCACTAGGCCACCAGTATATGCTACTGTATAGATATTAGTCGTAGAGTTTAGTGTTCAAAATGTCTTTCATAGACATTGAATTAGACTTTGCCATGTAGAAGAGCAAGAATATTTGAATAGAGCATGTTAGCCTATCCACAAGGGGATTAGCAAGTCTCTCCAGTCAATTAAGTGTATCTGGAAGAAGGGAAAAAAAAGCAATCAAAAAAACCAACCAAAAAAAAAAAGCCTCTTTGTTAGTAAAGAAAAAGAAGGCAAGAAAATGCAACTAGTCCTTAAGGACCAGAACAATAGTTATAGCAGCTTAAAGGGAGGACCAGAGACCCAATATAAAATAGAGCTGGCCTTGGGACTGTATCCCTTCATGGTACCAGAGTAAAGAGCTTTTGCCCAAGGCTCAAGGCTGAGGTGCTTGTAAGTACATTTCTGAAGCTGTCCTAAGTGCCTGTATTCTGTTGATTCTGTATGATCTGTAAGGTATTATAATTGATTTTGGACACAGTAAAGTAGTAAGATTGGTGTTGAGATAAGTAGAAAGAGCTTTAGGAGCATGTGGAACATGTTTGACCTTATGGGAATTGGTTTTGCATTGTTGTTGTTGTTGCTGTTGACAGGGACAGTTCCTCTTTGTGAAGTTAGTTAAAAATCAGATATGGCTGTCCCCACATGACCCTTTCTCTTTTTGCAGTTGTAATATACCATCAAATCAGAATTAACTTATAATGGACCCATCAGTGGGTTTTTAGAAGCAATAATTTAGACAGAAATAGATTGTTCATCTTTCTCCCAAGAAGCAACTAGTGGATTCAAATTCTGTGCCTTTGGGTTAACAGTACAACTCCTTACTACTAGGCCATCAGGGCTCCATATCTAACAGTGTGTACGTAATAATTTTTATTGAGCATATGTTGTTGTTGTTAAGTGCCATCAAGTCACCTGCAACTCATTGTCACCTTATGTACAACAGCCCTGAACCCTACCCTATCCTGTGTCAATCTCTGTCTCTGACACACCTATCACCATTATTCTAGTCACTGAATCAATCCACCTCATAGAGAGTTTTTCTTTCCTACACTGTCCCTCCACCCTCCCAAGCATGATGTCCTTTTCCAAGGACTGGTCCCTCCTTGAAACATGTCCAAAGTATGTCAGATGAAAACTTCAGAATCTTTGCCTCCAAGGAGCAGGCTGGTTTAACCCTCTCTGGGATGAACCTGTTTGTTTTCTTAATATTGAATATATAAGTAACATATATTTTACTTAATAAGTAATCTCACCTGAAAATAGTTTTGGGGAGTATATATGTCCTTGGTGGCAGGGTTAATTAAATAGACTAGAGAAAACACATATTGCCAAGTTCCTGTTCAGAGACTGCTGAATATTGCTGTCCTTTTCCTTCCATCTAGACTTCATTGCTCTTCCTTTCTTACCTTTACATTACATGTGATCTACAACTAAATATCAAATGGACATGAACAGAAGGTATGGTTTTGTTTTCTAGACTTAACCCATTAACAAAACTCCAGACCACTCTGCTCTGTTTTCTCACTATCTGGCACTTTGGAATGAAAACTTTGGAGGGCTTTTATAGAAGACAGTAAAACCCTTGTCAAATTGCTTCCTGGAATTTCTTTGGCAAGGAAGACCACTTCTCAGATCAGGACTACTTAGAGAATGTCAGTATGTAATAAAAAAATCATATGTTTAGCCCGTCAAATCATCTGAAAACTCTGTTACAACAACTAGTGCAGTGGCTTAGTAGATAAGGAGTTGCACTGTGAACCCAGATAGATTTCATTGTTTGCATCATCTTTACAGCTTACTTTCAGCAGGTTTACAGAGGTTATAAATTATGGAAAGGATACCCATCTTTCTCCTGAGGAGCAGCTGGTGGATTTGAACAGCTTGCTTTTGGGTTGGTAGCATCATTTACTACTAGGACACCCACCAGAGCTACATACATGGGAGAAAGATGAGAAATCTCCTCCTGCATGATGTTCAGCCTCTGAAAACCTGCTGTAGGGTCAGCTAACTAAAATACATTTATCAAGTGGTATCATCCATCAAAAGTCTACCTAATAATACATTATAACCTAGGAAGAGAAAAAGAAAATGAGCACTTGAGGTGATGAGATGTACTGGAAATGAGAGCAGACTTTAGTTACTGAATGCTGAGTCCTTCATTCACCAGGGGTGAGTGGAGGAGGAAAAAACAACCCACAGTTTATCATTTAGACTAAACCAGGGCAGAACATACATATATTCTTGATGGTCCTCAATAATATTTATTATTTTAAGGTGACAAAAGTGGCCTCTAACGTGAGCTACTAACTTAATTCCTTTATGTCAGCTTCTTCAAGGATAAAAAAATAAAACCAATTTTTGTTATTATTAGATGTTACAGAGTTGACTCCAACACACAGTACCATTCCACAGAAAATACAATATACAACAAAATTCTACATAAAACAAACCTATGCCATCCTCAAAATCCCTGCTCTACTTGAACTCACTGTTACACTCATTATGTCAATGCATCTTGTTGAAAGTCTTCATCTTTGTTGATCTTTTACTTTTCCAATCATGATATACATCTCTAGAGAAAAATCCCTACTGTTAGCATTCAAAAGTTTGTTAAACTAAATCTCACTATCCTTGTTTCTAAGGAGTACACTGGCTGCACTTTCTTCAAGGTAGATTTGTTCTTTTGGCAGTTATGATATATTAAATATTCCTCACCAACACTACAATTCAAAGGTATTGATTCTCCTTCGGTCGTTTGTAGTCAATTCAAAATCCAACTTTCTCATGTATTTGACGTCACAGAAGCCTAATGATGATTAATTTATAATTGGAACTTCGAAAATCTGTAAAGAATTTTTCTTGAACACCAGTGCCAAAAATAAAATTGAGCTGGGAATATATAAATATACCTTGTATCAGTTTCTGAAAAGTCTACTTTCACTCGAGGCTTTTTAAAAAAAAATAATTTAAACCCAATGTTATAAGGTCAGTGGCCCACAGGGTTTCCGGGGATGTCAATCTTTGCAAAAGGAGATTGCCTCCTCTTTCCCCTGCGGAGTGGTTAGCAGGTTTGAACTCTGACCTTTTGGTTGGCAGCTCAATGTTTAACCTACAACAGCACTAGACCTTGTGTATAAAAAGGCCATTATTACATATTTTTCCCTTAAAGAAGCACATACACAGAGACTCAAAGGAAAACAACAACAAAACTACAGTGTTTTTAAATATAAACACTTAGGCTTGACTAAGTGAGAGAAAAGCTAAAATATTCAAATGGTTAAAATATTCTAATGCTGAAAATGACCGGAAAGAGCTTTAATGGATTAAAAATAAAGATTAGTTATGCTATGAAAGTTCTATTTTTCCACATAAGTATCAGTGTCTTATTTTGCACAGCTTTAAAACTGGTCCAACTAATTTTATGTTTCATAGTTTGGTAAGGCACAATCTTGCTAACCTCAAATTCATTCTTTCCCTGTGATATTTCCATTTGCCTTCAACAGAATCAGAGGTGTACTTTTTTCATCAACGCATTTTAAACATACACGAAAAAAAGAGGAGAGGGACATAAAATACTGTACCAGCTTGAAAAGAGTCAGTAAATTTACTATCCCTTTTGCTGAAAAACTTCACCTTTTTTGATTTTGTGATATTCTGGTTGAATTTGGAAAGAAATAGAACCAGTTCTCTAATCACTGATAAAACAGTGATCAAAATTCCTTCCTCAGCTCATTATATATCAACTATCTAGCAGATGGGACTTGAAGAAGGAGAGAAATTTCATTTTGGGAAAAGATACTTATAAAAAGAATTTTTTCAGTATTCTATAATTCTCTATTTTTTGTATTATTATAATCCATTTTGAATATTAAGCTGCAAAATGGGAAATTTTACTAAATTATTAACAATATCAAGTAGATGTGTATTTTACTATAGTAACTTATAATGCTTTAAAAGTTAAATTTCTACTATCCACATATTACGAAATATTGAATTCTTGGCATTTTCTTGAAAGGCTTTTCAGGTCAACCAAACTTATAAAAAGACATACATAATTTATTAATGCATCTATGGGAATATCAACTTTTACTCCAGCTCTTTGAAGAAAGATATGAATTGACCTGTGGATGGGCCAATGAATATTAGAAGTTCAAGAACTTCTGCTCTTCAACATAATAATTTTTTATGTTACTTGAGCCAATGAAGAGTCTGTGTATCAATGAAAAAAAATGTTTATGGTATAATTTAAGTCTATAAAATGTTCACTTCCAGAGCTCACACATCTTTAATGAAAGAATTAATGTTGGATGGGTCTTGGCAGAAAGCATAATATCAGAGGAATGTCCATCTGTGCTTCATTTGACTGTGTGGATCACAACGAGCTATGGCTGACTCTGAGAAGAATGGGAATCCCAGAACATTTGATTGTGCTTATTAAAAATCTATATTTAATTTAAGAGGTAGTCATCAGAACAGTGCAGGGAGACACTGCATGGTTCAAAATTGGGAAGGGGGTCTGCCAGGGATGTATTCTGTCTCCATATCTTTTCAATCTGTATGCAGAACAGATCATCCGGTATGCTGGCATCAAGATTGGTGGAAGATGCATCAACAACCTGTTTTATGCAGATGATACAACCTCGCTTGCTGAAACTGAGGAGGACATGAAGTGTTTGCTGCAGAGGGTCAAGGACTGCAGCCTTCAATATGGATTGAAGCCCGTCTTCCTCATGGTTTTCTATTTCTGAAAAACTCAACTATAGGTAATACCAGAATCTCTTACCATAAATAAATATATGGATTTATTATTTAAGTCTAAGAAAAAAATATTCTACTTCCTGAAGGATTTAACATATGAGCAGAATAGGTGACCATTTACCTTTAAGTTATTCAAAATATCCACAATGTTCCTAATATTGATGGAAATTATTTGAGGTAATTGTCATGGTTTGGTTATTCAGTTGAAATTTGAATATGGCTTATTTTATATATGTAGTTGATATATACTGTTTATAGTTGCTTTATATGGTTTAAAAGTTTACCTTTAAAAAGAAATTCAGACATTTGCTTGATATAAGTATTTTGATCTCTTAAGTTTATATTTTATTCAGTATTGAGTTTTGGCCACTTCTGCAGTGTAAAAAGTTACTATTTTGAAATAAATGATTTTATTTTCCTAGGGGGAAAAAAAAGACCAAACAAAAAACCCAAACCAAAGATTCCCACCACTGGGCAAATTGGCAGCATCAGTATGGATGGTGACGAGATTGAGATAGTTAACAGTTTTAGTTTGTTTGGCTCCACAATCAACACTCTTGCTAACAGCAGCCAAGAAATCAAGAAATGAATTGCATTGGTGAAATCAGTTGTCAGGGACCTCTCCAGAGTACTGCAGAGCAATGATGTCAGGCAGGAGACTAAGGTGCACCTGACCCAGAATATAGTCTTTATAATTGTGCGGTAGGCACTGGAGAGCTGGATGATGACTAGGGATGATAGAAAGAGAATTGATGCCTTGGAGCTGTGGAGTTGGAGAAGAGAGTTGAATATACCATGGAATGCTAAGAGAACAAACAAGTTTGTCCTGGAAAGGGTGAAGACAGGCTGCTCCTAGGAGTCAAGGATTCTGAAGCTTTGTCTGACGTACTTTGGACATGTTGCAAGGAGGGACCAGTCCTTGGGGAGGGACATCATGTTTGGGAGAATGGAGGGACAGCACAGATGAGGAAGACCCTTGGTTAGGTGGATCGATTGAGTGATTGAGATGGTGGGAGTAGGTGTGTTGGAGACAGTGAGGTTGGCACAGGACAGACTAGAATTTAGGGCTGTTGTACATAGGGTCGCTTTGAGTTGCAAGTGACTTGACAGCACACAACAACAACAATTCATGAAAATAAAATAATTTACAAAAATAATTCTGGGAAACATAGAAAGAATTCACAAAGCCAATGGAGGACACTTTGTAAATAATGAGTGTCACAAGCTTTGAGAGCTAAGCAACAATCATTGCTATCCTAACGTTTAAACCATTGCACTTTTATCACTTCTATGCAGCAAGATGCTGAAGGAAGCTGGATGGAAAACCACAATTGGATTTATAGTCATTGACACAATTTGAAATGAATGAAGACATGAAAAAATAGAAAGGTCCATGTAGTTTAGTTGAAATAAAGGGGTTAGGAAGGGTATTCCAGATATCAGTACAATGGCTTTATCTCACATTTTTGTCATAGCTATAAAATTAAATGATTAAAGTTTGATACATTATTACCCATCTTTTTACTATGTGGGAGAAAGGTAAGTAATTTCTTGTATGAATTAAAGCCTCTTTTATGGGTGAGTTCTGACTCAGTGGCGGTGAATTTACTTTTAATTACATTTATAATGGTCTGAAGACACCATTTAGGGACCTCTTTAAAGCATTAAAAGGAGCACTGGAAGCTTAGTCTATAACAAATGTACTGTAACACAGAGGCGACTCCTCTTTGGAAATTTGAACAAGGGAGAAAGATAGGCAATCTCCTCCTATATGAATTTACAGTCTTGACAATCCAATGAATGATATGTGCATGAATAGTTTCCAAAATGAAATACCAGGAATGTGGTATCAGGATTGGAGGAAGACTCATCAACAACCTGTTAGTTAGATGACATAACCTTGCTTGCTGGAACTGAGAAGGACCTGAAGCACATGCAGCAGAAGGTCAAGGACTGAAGCATTCAATGTAGACTGACACTCAGCATCAAGAAAACAAAGAGATTTTGACCACTGGGCCAATTAGCAGCATCATGATAGATGGTCATGAGATTGAGATTGTTAACAGCTTTAGTTAACTTGACTCCACAGTTAACACTCTTGGTTCCAGCAACCAGGAAGTAAGAAGATTAATTGCATTGGGAAAGTTGGCTGTCAGGTACCTCTTCAGAGTACTGAAGAGCAACAATGTCAGTTTAGAAACTAAAGATTGTCTGATCCAGGTCATGGTCTTCTCAATTATGTGCTCTGTATCAGAAAGCTGGACAATGACTGGGGATGCCAAAAGGAGACTTGATACCTTTGAGCTGTGGCACTGGAAAAGAATATTGAATATACTATTGACTGCTAAGAGAATATACAAGTTCATCCTGGAGAGGGTGAAACCAGGCTGCTCTTTCTAGGCAAGGATTTCTGAAGGTTCATCTGACATACTTTGGACATGTTGCAAGGAGGGATGTGGAAAGGGACTTTGTGCTTGGGAGGGTGGAGGGACACAGTACAGAAGAGGAAGACCCTTGATGAGATGGATTGATTTAGTGACTGGGGTCATGGGATTAGGTGTGCCAGAGACAATATTGTTGGCTCAGAATAGAGCAGAGTTCATAGCTGTTGTATACAGGAGTGCTATGGCTTGCAGGTGACTTGATGGCAACTATAAAACAAAAATCTATTACCATGGTTTTAGTTATGAATTATGTTATCATTGTCATTAGGTGCTGTTGAGTCAAATATGACTCACAGTTATTCTAGGAACAGCAGATCAGAACTCTGTCCTATTCTGTGCAATAATCATCAACTCTGACACACTTGAACCCACTGCTGCAGTTACTGTGTCAGTCTATCTTGTTGAAGATCTCCCTCTTTTTCAATGTTCCCTCCAACTTTCCAAGCATGAAGTCTGACTCCAAAGAATAGCCTTTCCTACCAATATATTCAGAGTGTGTGAGACAAAGTTTTGTCATTTTTGCTTTTAAACACATTCTGGCTTCACACAACATTTCTCCAAGATATAGCTATTCTTTTGTCACCCTATGACATATTAAAAAATCTTCTCCAACATCACAACTCAAAGGCTTTAGTTCTTCTGTTATGCTTATTCATTGTCAATCTCTCACTTGCATAGCAAATGACAGAAAATATCATTGTCTGAATCAGGCTATCCTTTGTATTAAAATGGACACTTCCATTCTGACTCTTAGCAACCTGATAAAGGGTTTCAAAGACTATAAATCACATGAGAAGAGACTTCTTCTTATCTTTCTCCAATGTTGCCTATGATGGATGTAAACCACAGGAGACAAATGGCTAGGAGTGGGACTCTCTTCATACTATACCACATGAGCACCGTTTAGAGGTGTACTCATCTCATGTTATTTTCTGCTGCTCTACATGCTTATGGATGTTGGATAAGTTATAAGAAAGACTGAAGAAAAACTTGAATTTTCACATTGGTTGAGAAGAATGCTCAAGATACCATGAATTGGCAAAAGAATAAATTTAATAAACTCTAGATATAATAGTATCTAAATTAATTTTATTTTTCAAAATGGCTTTCCTAGTCATTGACTTTGACTTTATTATGTGAATGGGCATGAATACACAAACAAGGCTTGTTAGTCTTCTCACAAGGAAATTGATTAATTTCATCATTAAATTGGAGGGATTCAGCAGCAGAATTGGAGAATCTCATTAAAAGCAAAGAAGTATCAATGTAATCCGTACTCTTCTGGGTCAAAGATTCTTTTATCAGTGAGACCTACAGGAGAGCAGCACGACAGCAGAGAACTAGAGACCAAATGTGAGACAGAGTTGGTCTTGAGACTGCACTGAACAAGAGGCAGGAGCCTTTACTCAAACTTGTTAAAGGACTAGGGGAGATGCCATAATTGGAAGGATTAAGAGATTTGTAACATTAACTTAAAGCTGCAAAGCTGAAGGCTGAATTTGTCCTGACTGAGAAATTTTATCCTGTTGCCAACTGAAATGATATCCTGTTAAATTCCCTGATAAACTTCATAATCGTGAGTATGGTTCTGTGGGCTCTGTGAAATATTGCAACAGATTTTGGGCCTATTATAGCAGTTAGATTGGTGTTGTTGAAATTACTAGAAAGACGTGTGGAAAAATGTCAACATGTCTGGCTTTTTGAGAATTGGTTTTGGACTGTGGATGATGATAATACAGCAATTTCCCTTAGTTAGTAGTAAAGGTAAGATGTAGTCATTCTCATGTAGCCCTTGCTCTTTTTAAAGCAAGTTACTGATACACTTTTTCTCTTGTGATACCAAATGAAGCCAAATGGAATTTGACATATTGTTGTTATCAATGGTACGTGCTGTCAAGTCCCCTGTGACTCAGCAACCCTATGTACAACAGCTCTGAAGCCTGCCCTGCCCTAAGCCAGTCTCACTGAACCTGACATGCTTACCTCATTGTCCTAGTTACTCTATCAATCCATCTCATCCAAGGTCTTCCTCTCCTGTGCTGTCTCTCCACCCTTCTGAGCATGATGTCCTTTTCCAAGGATTGGTCCCACCTGGTCATGTATCCAAAGTATTTGAAACAGACTGAAAAATCCCAGCCTCCAAGGAAAAACTTGGTTTCACCCTCTCCAAGACAGACCAGTTTGTTTTCTTAGGGTCCATGATATGTTGAAGACTCTTCTCCAGGATGGCAATTCAAAAGCATCAGTTCTTCTGTCAGCCTAAATCCAGCTCTCTAATGCATAGCAAGTAACTGAAAAGGCCATGGCATGGATCAGGCACACTTTAGTCTCTAGACTGACATCGTTACTTCTCAGTACTCTGGAGAGGCCCCTGACTGCAGATTTTCCCAGTGCAATTTGTCTGCTGAATTTCTGACTGCTGGTATCAAGAGCGTTGACTGGAGCTGAGCAAACTAAAACTGTTAACAACCTCAATCTCTTCTCCATCTACTATGGTGCTGTCAATGGGCTTAGTGGTGAGAATCTTTGTCTTCTTGATGTGGAGCTTCAATCCTTATTGAAGAGAGTAACACATTTAACCTGTTCACATCCAGTGTTCCTCATCTCACTAATGGTATTTACTGGTTTAAATGACATATTAATGAGATTTATTTCCAAGTGATAGAATATATTTAAATAAATACTTATAGCCTTTTCTATGAAGACGGCTCTGAAAGCGACGAAGGAAGCTCCTTCTCCTCCCAAACTGAAGCCAAAGCAAAGGCATTAAAGGCCAAGAAGGCAGTCCTGAAGGGCATCCACAGCCAATAAAAAAAAAAAAAAAAAAAGAAGATCCGCACGTCACCCACCTTCTGGCGGCCTAAGATGCTGAGTTTCTGAAGGCAAACCAGATACCCTCTGAAGAGCGCCCACAGGAGAAACAAGCTTGACCACTATGCCATCGTCAAGTTCCCCTGACCACTGAGTCAGCCATGAAGAAGATAGAAGATAAAACACACTGTGTTCATTGTGGATGTCAAGGCCAACAAGCACCAAATTAAGCAAGCTGTAAAGAAGCTCCATGACATTGATGTGGCTAAGGTCAACACTTTGATTAGGCCTGATGGAGAGAAGAAGGCCTATGTTCCACTTGCTGCAGACTACGATACTTATAACGTAAGTTACAAAAATAATAAGGGAGCTTCGGTGGCCTAGTGGCAAGAAGCTGCACTGCAATCCCAGAGGCACGTGGCTTGAATCCACCAGATGCACTGCTGGAGAAGGAGGGACAATTTCCTCCTCTACCAGTAAAATTTGATTTGATGGTACACATACACAAAAGAATAATAATAATAATAATAATAATAAATTGAATAATAACAACTTGAATAATAATAATAAATTGAATAATTTAATAATAATAATAATTAATTAATGGCAAGAATTTACTTCCTATGCTGCAAAAGCCTATTTTTAAAAGTAGATTAAAAAGCACTAGATAATATATTTCATTTGTTGTTGTAGTGTACCATCAATTCAGAACCAACCCATAGGTGATGCTCCTATGGGTTTTCAGAGACAGTTAATTGTATGGGAGGAGATTGCCCATCCTTCTCTTGAGGAGCAGCTGGTGGCCTTGAACCTCTTGCCTTCGGGATTGCAGCTCAGCTTTTGCCACTAGATCACCCAAACTCATATTTCATTTAAGACATTAAATATAATCTGTTTTATCACTCATCAGTCAATGAAAAATCATCTACCACTATTCTTCATATGTTGTTGTTATGTGCCATCGAGTTGCTTGAGAATCGTAGTGACCCTATGTACAACAGCTCTAAACTCTCTCTGCCCTATGCCAATCTCACCGTCTCCAACACACTCATCCTGATTACCCTAGTCACAGAATCAATCCATCTCCTAGAGGGCCTTCCCCTCCTGCGCCTGCCCTCCACCCTACCAAGCATGATGTCTCTCTCCAAGGACTGGCCTCTCCTTACTACATGATCAAAGTATGTCAGATGAAGCCTCAGAATCCTTACCTCCAAGGAGAAGCCAGATTTAACCTTCTCCAGGATAAATCTATTTGTTTTCTTAGCAGTCCAGGGTACTCTCAATACTCTTCTCCAGCACCACAGCTCAAAGGCATCAATTCCCTGTATATAGGAATATAATATTTCTCTCTAAGGAGAAGGGATAGTGATGAAGAGAAAAAGACATGAGGTTGTCCTCCTCTAACCCACTTGGAAATGTGGTCAAAGGCTTTTGAGAGAATATAATATTCTGTGTCTAAAGTATTAAACATTTTTTTTCATATTGGTGTACTTAATTTTGAGGAAAGCAACAGTACTGAAAAGTCATGGATGAGGAAATAACTTCACTTCTTTGGGTAGGATAGCCATCTGCTGCAATGCAGTTAAGACAGAGCCAGAGATAAAGAGATTAGATAGTCCAGTCAGTCATAAGACTTTTACTAACAGATGAAAACATCATTAATGAAATTTTCATAAATGTGTGACCATTTTTCTACACATATTACTTATTATCAGGAAAAACAAGCATATTTTCATATACTATAAAATAAGCATGTAAATAAGAATTAATCATTAACAGTTCATTCAAATTCAGTGTCATTGAAAAAGAATCAGAACCAACTCATAACTGATTTTACGGCAGGTTTATAGAAGCTATAAGTCAAACTGGAAGGGATTATTCATTTTTGTCATGGGTAGTAACTGCTTAATTTGAGCAATCTGCTTTTGTATTAGCAATACAAACTTTTACAGTTTAAAAACTCTTTTGCTCAAGTAGACTCCTTTTATAATAAAATTCTTTGAAAGTAGTCATGTATATTATTTTCTATTTTAGAGACAGTTTCTTGTGGGTTCTTGGTCAAAAATGGTACCATCAGTCATGAGTTATTTGTTGTTGTTACGTGCCATTGAGTCACCTGCAACTCATAGTGACCGTATGCACAACAGTCCTAAACCCTGCTCTATCCTGTGCCAATCTCATTGTCTCTGAAACACCCATCCCGATTACCCCTGTAACTGAATCAATTGACCTCATCGAGAGTCTTCTTCTGCGCTGCTCCTCTGCTCTCCCAAGCATGATGTCTCTCTCCAAGTACTGGTCCTTCCTTGCAACATGTCCAAAATATAGCAGATGAAGCTTCAGAAAACTTGCCTCCAAGAAATAGCCTGATTTCACCCTCTCCAGGACAAACCTGTTCGTTCTCTTAACAGTCCAGGATACATTCAATACTCTTCTTGTCCAACACCAAAAACTCAAAGACATCAATTCTCCTTCTATCATCCCCCAGTCATTAGAGGTGTAAGTATTATTAAGTCAAGTAATACATTTATATCATTAAAGTAACTTTTAAGAGATTCACTAATATAACTAAATGTGAAACTTTTAAAATTTTCATTTTATGATACATACTTTATAAACTGTGACACTGATGTGTCAAATGCGTTAATGGTTGGCTACCCAATGAGGACAGACAGTGGGGTGGAGCTCCCCGATTAAAACAAGCTTGGAAGGAGGAGTGGCATCCACTTCCATAATAGCTTGCTTCCGGAAACCCTATGAACCTGGAGAGAGGATGAAAGGCACCCAAGCATAGAGGAGTCTCCTTCATAGGGTCTCTATGAGTCCCTGGTGACTTGACGACACTTAACAACAACAACTTTATAAAACATTTGACATATACTTAGGATGGTAAAGTGGTAAATATATTTCAAGAAAATTTTAAAAAATTACTATTATACAAATTTGATTTAGAAGAAACTGTGGCACTAGGGACATCATTGCCAATGTCAGATTCTAACTCTCTCCGCTGAAAGCAGAGAGTAACAGTAGAATGTCTAATTGTATCTTATTGTTTGTCTGTGTGGATTCCAACAAATTATGGCTACCATTGAGAAGAGTGAGATTCCGATAACACTTATAATTGCCTGTGTGAAACCACACTTAGACCAGGAAGCAGTATCCAGAACAGAGCAAGGAAATACTGCATTTTGCAAAATCGAGAAGTACTTCAAAGACATATCCTTTCTCCCTAAGTTTCCAACCTATATGTGGAACAGATCATTTGGAAAGCTTTATGAGAAAAAATGTGGCATCAAATTGAAGAAAGACTCATCAACAATATTTATTATGCAGATGACACAATATTTCTTGCTGAAACTGAGGAGGACCCGAAGCATTTGCTGCAGAGTGTCAAATACTACAGTCTGCAATATGGATTGCAGTACAACATCAAGGAAACAAAGATTCTCACCATTGGGCCAACTGGAAGCACCATATTAGATGGAGAAGATATTGTGATTATTAACAAGTTCACCTTGCTCAGATTCACAACCAACACTCTTGGCACCAGCAATCAGGAAATCAAAAGACGTATCATATTCAGAAACTCTACTGTTAGGGACCTCTCTGAGCAATGATGTTAATATAGAGACTAAGGTGTGCCTAATCCAAGCTGTGGTCTTTAAAATTATTTGGTACGTGTAAGAAATCTGGACAATTACCAAGGGTGATAGAAGAAGAATCAATGCCTTCTAGTTGTGCTGGAGAAAAGTACTGAATAACCATAACAGGGATTGAAAAGAGAAAAACAGGTCTGTCTTAGAGTAAAACCAAATTGACCCACGGAGGCAAGGATTTTGAAGGTTTTTCTCACATAATTGGGCATGTTGCCAGGAGAAACCAGAAATTGGAGAAGGACGTCATGCTTGCAAGAGTAGAGGATCAGTGCAAGAGAGGAAGACCCTGTATGAAATGGATTGGCACAGTAACTAGGAGCTATTTTTCAGAGGATCACTGAGTTGCAGTCAACTCTGCAACATATAACAACAACATACACTAGAAGATACTGAATAAAAATACTTATTAAATTAATTGATCCACATTCTGTAGGAGATGCTAATCCATGACAAAGATTGATGGAGAAAATATTCAACACATATTTATTAAAAGCAGTACACAAAGGGAGAATGTGATATAGGATTTTCTCCCCTGATTAAGATTATTTATTACCAGATTGAATGAACTAGGCACAAAAATTCAAATGAAATCTTGCTAGTACTGCCTGATTAATTTTCTCCCAGTACTCAAAAAAACACTTGTAAAAACACAGAAAAGAAACCTCATGATAAAACTGGATGCTGAAATTATACAATATATCTCAAGGACTTCAAGAGCATATCTGTAAACTATAAGGTCAATTGCACTGAACAAATAAAAGTACCTACTCATTTTCCTCTTTCATGCAATCAGTGAAGCAAACTCCCAATATAGTAAAGGTAAATGAAACTTTATTCAGTTTTCTCCTTGCCCTAAAAGTTCGAAGTCTGTGCCACTTTGACAACTTAGTGCATGCCCTTTTACTACCTGATGGCTATCTTTAAAGGAGTACAACAATATTGTCCAGGCACTGTCTTCTTGGATTAGTACCTCCCATTCTATATTCAGCTGAACACAATGGAATTAAGGTGATTACCTGGTAAGTATTCAATTCTATTTCCAGAAAGATAAGCTGAAATCTTAATCTCCTGCGTTGTGAAGGTAATCTTTTTTAGAAATAAGGGGTTTTTTTTGAAGATATTATCAGTTAGGCTAACTTGGGGTCATACTTAGGTCAGATGAATGCTAATTTTATATAACTACTGTGCTTAGAAAATAAAAGATACACAGATAGGTAGAAATAGATGATCCGAAAGCTATTGCAAACCAAGGGATTTCTAAAACTACCTGGAATAAGGAGAAAGCCATGGGAACAATTCTTCCTCAATATATCAGAAGAAACCAACATGACTAACATCATTAAGGAGGGCTCCTACTCCCAAAGGTGTTAAACAAACAAACAAACAAACAAAAAATCTGGTAAAAACTGTTGAAACTTTATATGATATACATTGAGCACATTGCAAAGAGGAATCAGTCTTTGGAGAAAGACAATATGCTTGGAAGGACGGAAGGACAGCACAAGAAATGAAGACCTTGGAGGAGATAGATTCACACAGTAAACCGTAGGAGTGAGGATAAGTATGTCGCAGACAGTGAGACTGGCTCAGCACAGGGAAGGGTTCAAAGCTATTGTACATAGGGGTCATTATGAGTCACAAGCGACTTGACAGCAAGTAACAACATAACAACAACCTTATGATGTTCTGATTTAACAATCCTTGAACACAAATATACCATAGTTAACAACTTAACTAGGAGAACTCTAATCTATACTAGTAATTTGATCTATATAAAGTTTACATAGGCAAGCAGAAAATAATCAATCCTTATTTGTATATTGATAATTTCTTTGATTTTAAGTATTTCCATAATGACAAACTTCAGGAATGCTTAGAAAGATAGACTATCAGCGATGTAAAGGAAAATCCTCTAGGAGCTGGATTGGCACAGTGACTGGAGCAATGGGTTTGACACAGTAGAGATTGTGAGGATGATGCAGGATCCGGCAAGGTTTAAGTCCATTTTCTATAACCCAGAGGTTTATAATGGGTTGATCCAACAGTGCTTGTTATAAAGACATGCAGAATATATGCCAAACTAACAACAAGGGAATAAATACTAGAGACTCATGACTGAGCTTCTTCTTGTATTACAATGAGATGAAAATATTGCCATCTTTATAAAAATCCATCATCTTAACCATAAAGAAAATGTGGCAAAATTGGTTATACAGATGTAACTCGTGGTTGCTCTGAGGCTAAACACTGTGACACTGATGAGTCAAATGTAAGAAGGATTACCCATGTTGGACAGTATCTGATGGAACTTCCCGATTAAAACAAGCTTGGAAGCAGGAGTGGCATTCACTTCTGAAATAGTTTGCCTCCAGAAAACCTATGATTTTAGAGAAACGGAGGAGTTATACAAGTCTTTAGGTCTTTCATTTATAGGGTCTCTATGAACTGTCTTATGGCTCGTTGACAGATCCGAGATGGCAGACCTCCTCAATACACCATATATTTTGGGAAAAAGAAAAAAAAAAAGAAAATGTAGCAAAATAAAAAGAAAAAAAAGAGAGAGCAATTGAACTACGATTCAATGCTAAGATATCTTTTGCTAACCGTAAATAATTTATAGCTTACCTGACCTTTGTTTATCTACATATAAATAGGACTAATATGATACAGGCTTCATAGGTTTGACTGGAGCATAAAATGAACTAATTAATATGGAATGATGTGTAATACTTTTGCTATACAAATGTAAGGAATTATTGGCAATCATTTATTTGTATGGAAATCTTTTCTGAAATAAGGAAAAACATTCACATTTATTTTTAAAATGGACATAATTACATTGTACTGGTATATCTTCCAGTAAATAAAAAGAATTTGGAGATGAATAAACATGTCACTTAGGAAATTATCATACTGTCTCTTAAAATGATAACTTACAGTTCTCTTAGATAACATCAAATACCTTGTTGTACTAAGGATTTTCACTTGGCAAAAAAAAATAAGGCTCCAGGAATTGTTGGTATACCAATTGACATATTTCAATAAATAGATGCTGCCCGGGACATGATCACCAGGTTGTGCCAAGAAATCTGGAGGATAACTACCTGGCCAATTGGCTGGAAGAGATCCATCTTTGATCCATATGGAAGCAGGAGTGGCATCCACTTCATAAACAACATGTTTCTAGAAACTGTATGAACTTTGATAAACGTCGATAGTTATAGAAAGGCTTCAGGCCCTTTGTTCATAGGACCGCAGCAATATCATTAATATCACATACAAGCAAAATCCTGGTGAAGTTTATAAAAAAAGCAAAAACAAAACCAAAAACAAAACCTGACTTAAATAGTACATTAATCGAGAACTACTAAAAATACAAGCTGGATTTAGAAGAGGCCATGGCAGAAGAGGTATTAATGCCAATGTCAAATGGACCTTGGCTGAAAGCGGAGAGTAACAGAGGAAAGTCTATCTGTATTTCATTGACCATGCAAAGGCATTTGACTGTGTGTGTCACAACAAATTGTGGCTAGCTTTGAGGAGAATGGACTTTTCAGAACACATGATAGTCTCATGTGAAATCTATACTGGGACCAGAAAGTGGTCCTCAGAACAGAGCAAGGAAATACTACATAGTGCAAAATCAGGAAAAGAATGCATCAAGGATGCATCTTGTCTCCATACCTATTCAATCTGTATATGTAACAGAATATTCAGGAGACTGGGTTTTATGAGGAGAAATGTGGCATCAAGATTGGAGGAAGACTCATCAACAACCTGCACTATGCAGATTGCATATCCTTACTTGCTGAAACTGAGGAGGACCTGAAGTGATTGGGGCAGAAGGTCAATTATTGTAGTCTTCAATATGGATTAAAGGTCAACATCAAGAAAATAAAGATTCTCACCAGTGGGCCAATTGGCAGTACCATAAGAGATAAAGAAGAGATTGAGATTGTTATCACTTATAGCTTGCTCGGTTCCACAATCAACACTTTTGGCACTAGCAGTAAAGAAATCAACAGATTGATTGCACTGGGAAAATCTGCTTTCAGGCACCTCTCCAGAGTATCGAAGACCAACGGTATTTTAGTCTAGAGACTAAGGTGCTCATAATCTAGTCTGTGGTCTTTGCAATTATTTCCTATACATTAAAGAGCTGAACAATGACTAAGGTGACAGAAAAAGAATCTATGCTTTCGAATTGTGGTGTTGGAAAATAGTCTTGAACATACCATGGACCACCAAGAAAACAAACATGTCTGTCTTGGAGAGGGTGAAATCAAACTTCTCCTTAGAGTCTGGAATTTTGAAGCTTTATCTCACATACTTTGGGCACTTTGTCAGGAGGGATCAGTAACTGGAGAAGGACTTCATGCCCAAGGAGGATGAAGTAACATCGGAGGAGAGGATCACCTCAGATAAGATGGATTGATGCAGTAACTGGGGCAATGGGGGTCAGTGTGTCAGTGAGATTGTCTCAAGCAGGGCAGGCTTCAGAGCTTTTATACATAGGGTCACTATGGGTCACAGGTGACTTCATGGCACATAACAATAACAACAACCACTTACTGGGCTTTGAACATAGAGTCTATGCCTCCTTTCTATGATTATGAAATAGATTTTGTTCTACTAGTTATTTTTCCAGAGAAGTTTTAATGGCTTAGAGTAAAAGGGTTGTCCCAACCCAAAGGTTCATGGCTCTAATCCACCAGCTGCTTCACAGGAGAAAGATGGGCAATCTCCTCCCATGAAATTTTCCTCTGTAAACTAGCTTCTGGTCACTATAAGTTGGTTCTGATTTAATAGTATATAACAATAACAAAAAGCTACTTTTCCAGTTTGTGCTCATTTACAATATTTCCCTATTTATAGAGATTTAATCATCCATTTACCAAGGCAATCTATATTTCCTTCTTAACTGATTGTCTGAATATCTCAGTTACATTACTTATTTTCTTTTTAATAGTATTTTTTTAAGATGGAATATTCTATTTCCTTTATCTTCCTGTAACTGCCTTTTTCTTCTAGAAAAATGCTACTCACACAAAACTTTTAATATTTGGGAAATGCTTATGGCACAATATGCAGCAAAAATAAAACAACAATAATAAATCAGCTCTACAGTCAGGACTCAAATTTTAAAATGATGCAGACAAAAGAGAAAACATATTAATATAGTGACGACAAATATCTCAAGATGACAAGATGATTTTCTTTCTTCGTTCTTTGTTCCCATATATTCATTTAATGAATTAGATAGTCATATAAAAGTTATATTAAGATGCAATAAATGGGTGTTGTGCCAGCCAAGGCAGATAAATGTACTGAAGGGAGAGGGAAGCAAAGTAGGATGATCATAAAAGGCACAGGGTAAGTAAGATTAGCAGACAGCATTAGCGAAGAGAATTTAGGCGAGGATTGAAAGAACAAACGTAAAGCGCTTTAATGAAAAGCTTCAGGATAGCAACTGAAACTCTTGAGCCTAAATGTCTAGGCTATGGAGCTTTAGAAAAGTGTAATGAGAAAAGAGTCACAGTCAAAGCTATGGGAGGAAAGGATCGTTTTGGCAGCTGCAGATTGGCAATTGATTAGAGGACAGTGTCTAAGGTGGGAAGACCAGGGAGGAGTTGTGTAGTGGACAAAATGAGAGTCACATTACCGACCTACTTAAATAACTGTAAGAAATGTGTCTAAGAAGGCACAATTGAATGAAGAAATACCTACTTCACTCAGAATAAACTGGCGAATGACAGACAATAAATTGTGTGCTTCTATAAAAAGGCCAGGAGAAAAGGAAGGGATGTAAAGTTCTACCTGTGTAGATAAAGATGACATTATTCTCATGCAAATGTAGAGTTCTGAATATATTAGTGAAAGGACATGGGATAGTGAAATAAAATAGTTTAATGTAAATCTTAGAAAAACAAAATGTAAACAACTGTAACTGTCAAAACTTATATATGAGGAACCACTAGGTGATGAAAATCGTTCTCAAATAGTTCGCTGAGCTCTTAACTTAAAGGATGGTAGTTTGACTTTAAAATTCCTTGGGAAAAACAAGAAGTCTGATGATTTTGTGAGTCATTGAAGGGTTTATGGATAATAACGTTATTGTCAAACATATATACAGGAAACTTCCATGAATCAGAAATTTGAATATCAGATATAGAAAGATGACTTCTGCCTACAGAATCTGTTCATATATAGGATAGGGAACACTGCTTCTGGATCCAAGATCATTGTTCATCACTCACTTTAAGGGCAGGATATTAGAGTTATGAAGTCAGCTGATTACTACACACTACAGTTAATGTAAAGACATTTCTCATTCTTAAAGAAGTGTGTATTCTCAGTTGTTGTTATGTGTCATCGAGTCACCTTCAACCCATATCAACCCCTGCCCTGTCCTGAGCCAGCCAGTCTCACTAATTCTGACGCACCACCCCCCATTGCCCCAGTTAACTATATCAATCTATCTCATCCAGTGTCTTCATTTTCTGCACTGTTCCTCCACCCTTCCAAACACTACATCCTTCTCCAAGATCTTTCCTGGCCACATGTCCAAAAAAATGTGAGACAAAGCTTCAAACTCCTAACCTCCAAGGAGAAATTAGGTTTCACCTCCTCCAAGACAGACCTATTTGTTTTCTTGGCAGCTCATTGTATGTTCAAGACACTTCTCCAGCACCACAATTCAAAGGCATCGATTCTTCTGTTATCCTTAGTAATCTTCCAGCTCTCTGAAGCATAACAAGTAATTGAAAAACCATGGCCTGGATTAGGCACACCTTAGTCTCTCGATTGGCATCGTTATTTTTTTTTTCTTAGTCTCTCGACTGGCATTGTTATTTTTCAGCAGTATGGAGAAGTCCTTGATATCAGATTTTCAAAATGCAACAATTAGCCCAGTGGTGAGAATCTTTTGTCTTCTAAATGTTGAGCTTCAATCCATCTTTAAGACTATAATCCTTGACCTTCTTGCAGCAAGTATTTCAAGTCCTCTTCAATTTCAGGAAGCAAGGTTGTGTCATCTGCATAATTTAAATTGCTAATGAGTCTTCCTCTAATCATGATGCCACGTTCTTCCTCATAAAGCTCTGCTTCCCAAATCAGTTGCTGTTGTTGTTAGGTGCCATTGAGTATTAGACAGCTCATAGCGAGCCTATGAATGAAAGACCTGAATACTTGTCTAGCTTTCATCATTTCTCCAAGGTCATAGAGTTGCCAGAGGCAATCTGTTTCAGAATTGAATTCCACTCCTGCTTCCAAGCTTATTTTATTTGGGGAGCTCCACCAAACTGTCCACCATGGGTAATATTTGACACATCAGTGTCACAGTGTTCAGCATCATAGCAACCATGAGTTACCTCTGTACAGCAAATAGACAGACCAATGCTATACCACGTATAAGTAGGAAGCTCTAAAAAATAATTCATGTCCACGGATGTCCAATAATGACATACATTTTCCTTTTGCTATCATAAAGTAATACACTTTAGAAGTTAACTCATTTAACTAATTAAGTTAACTATCATCTTTATGATAACAAATGAAATATGGTTTAGTTGTACTGCCAACTCCAAAGGTCACGATGGAACCTCCAAGGCTCTCTTGGGGGAAAAAGACGAGCAATCTTCTCCCATTAAATTACTAACTGCCTCTGAAAACTCCTTTGAGTTGGTGCCTACCCGAAAGTTCATAACAGCTACAACAACGACATAGTTAAATGGAATACACTACATCTAAATAAAGGATTTCTAGTAAACATGCCTCAAAAACTTACTGCAGTAAGTCAGAACTGAATCATTATAGATCCACCATTGTGATTTTCAGGCTATACACTGCTTAGAGAAGAATGCACATGTGGTTTTCCCCCTCAGAGATCTGGTGGCAAAATCCATAGGGACCTGGAGCACTAACTCTCAGCTCATGCTTCTCTGGTTATTTCAATTTATCAGCAACTCCAAAGAAGAAAGATGATCTGTCTCTTCCTATGCAATTTATGGCCATTGAAAACCCATAAGTGTCAGGTGAAACTCATTTCTCACTTAGTAGTAATTAAATAGTGAGTAGGAGGTGACTCGACAAAACATAACAACAACAATAATATTAAATTATGCCACATAAAGTGTTTAAATAGGGACATGTAGTTGTAGATACTTGGAAGCAGGATTAGTATCCACTTCCTAAACAATATGCCTTCAGAAATTCTACAAATTATGATAAATGTTGATAGTTGTAGAGGGGCTTTAGGCTTTTTGTTCATAGGGTCGCTATGAGTTGTGCTTAACTTGATGTGAAAAAGACTTGAAATATTTACTGATGTAAATTTAACTACAATCTTTAGTATGAATTTTATTTCAGCATAAAGTAAAAATCTTCACAACTGGACCAAAAACTAATATCACGATAAAGGAGGAAAAGAATGAAACTTACTAGAGCTTCATTTTGCTTAGATTCACAATCTGAATTTGTGGAGGCCATAGTTAAGAAATCAAATATAGTATCATTCCCATACACTTGGTTTTAGAAAATTAATCATCATTAATCCATATTCATCATTAACCCATCTTTTCAAGTCCCCAATGTATGTTTCCTAATTCCTTCACCCTTTCACTCTCCATATAACTCTGTGGCCACAGGATTTTCCTTCCTCCCTACCTGTTTCACACCCCCGATCCCCTTTGTACTTTTGTATACATCTTACTAGTTATCCTTCTCTTTTTAAAATAATGGTTTTATTCAGTATTTGTCCTTATGAGACTGAATTAGTTCACTCAGCACAATGCTCTCCAACCCCTCTCATATTACATAGTATTTTTCAAAATTATTGCTCCTGAGTGTTGCATAGTATTCCATCATATGAATATGCTACAGTTTCTCAATCCATCCATTTGTTGTTGGACATTTTGACTGTTTCTATTTTCTTGCTATTGTGAATAACTCTGCTAAGAACTTTGGGGTACAAATCTCTGTTTGTGTCTCAGTTACATTTTTCTCAGATTATATTTCTAGTAATGGACGAGTTGGATAATATGAAATATCTAGATTCACTTTTTTTGAGAAAATTCCAAGCTGCCTTTCAATAAATAAAACACACATAATATATATGCATTTAGTATGCAAACCAATATAAAAAATGTGATGCTATAAGTTAACTATTTCTATAAATGTTTCCAGGAACCTATTCCATTGTTATAGATTAAATTGTGTCCCTCAAAAGTATATGTTGGAATCTTCAACCTGTATCTGTGGATATAATCTCATTTATATATTTAGGTTTCTGAGTTGTGCTGATGAGGCCATAAAAATATAGGATGTCTCAAAAATCTTACTTCTGTATAGTGTAAGAAACATCATAGAGAGATAAGTAGGTACAAATAATAAAAAGATACATTTCACGTGTAAATTGCTAAGAATCTGAGGACTAGAAAAGCTGAGACAAGAATTTTAGCCTAATTCAGAGAGAGAACGAACATTCCCTAGAATGGGGACTGAGTTTTAAACAAAATTAATGTTTGCTAAAAAAAAAAAGAAGAAGAAAGAAATTAAAGGAATGTTATATTGGACAAATCTGTCTCAAATAATCTCTCTCTTTTTTTAAATTTTATTATTTTGTGTGTATGTGTATACCCTCAAATAGAATCTGACTGCTACAGGAGGAAGTTGTCCCTACTTCTCCAGCAGAGCATCTGGTGGATTAGAACCACATATCTCTGGGATTGCAATGCAGTTTCTTGCCACTAGTCAAATAACCTTTTTAAAAATTAAAATAAAAGAAATCATTTTGAAGACTAAAGTGTGCCTGATACAGGAGCCACAGTATTTTAAATCCTTTCATATGCATGCAAATGCTGCTTAGTGAATAAAGAAAATTGAGTAAATTATGCCTTTGCATCATGATGCTGGTAAATGAATATGCTTCAGAAACTAGAACTAAAAATCAGTCTTGAAATACGTATAGCCAGAATTTCCATTAGATTTAAAGATCGTGTGAACACATCATCATGTGGGGCCAGTCCCTGAAAAAGCATCAGAGCTGGTAAAGCAGTTCTTGTTATATGCTATCTAGTCAGAACTCACAGGTAACCAGCTATCCAGTGGATTTTCAGAGATGGTAAGTCTCATTAAGGGGATTGCTTATCTTTCTCCTGTGGGACAGCTGGTGGATTTGAACTATGTGCCATGTGTTGATAGTATAACTCCTTACCTACTAGGCCTAGACTTTCACCAGGATGGATTTACAAAATGAACTCAAAGATAGCAGTGACTGTGAATATGACAAAGAACTAGGCAATCATGTTGTTGTAAATAGAGCCATGTGGTATCAGAACTGACTTGTAGATATTGAGCAACAACAAAAGCAAAACCAAATATTACTTGTTGCTGTTAGGTGCCATCAGGTTGAGTATGGCTTACAGTAAGTAGTCCGATGGAGAATAGATTTGAACTGTGTCCTATCCTATATCATCATCACAATCTGACACATTCGAACCCACTGAGGTTACTGTGTCAACCTAGCTAGCTGTAGGTCTTCCTCTCTGCCTCTATCCCACCACTTTTCCAAGCATGAGATCCCTCTCCAAGGAATAGCCTCTCCTAGTAACATTGCAAAGTTTGTGAAATGAAGTTTTATTACTGTTGCCTCCAGGAGCTCTCTGGTTTCACTTTCTCCAAGACATGGGAGTTTGTTCTTGAGTTGTTGTTCAGTGCCATTGAGTGAAATATAACTCACAGCAACCCAATTAACAACCATCTGAACACTGTCTCATCCTATGTCCTCCTCACAATCTTTGACACACTCAAGCATATTAGCTCAGTCACTGTGTCAACTCATCTGACCGAGGGTATTTTCCTCTTTCACTGACCCTCCACCTTTTCAAGTATGATTTCCCTTTCTAAGGAATAACCCCTTTTCACAACAGGCCCAATGTATGTAAGATGAAGCTTCATCATCTTTGTCTCCAAGGAGTGCTATGCTTTCACCCTTTCCAAGACATATTTATTTGTTCTTTTGGCAGTTCATAGGCTCTACAGAACTAGTCTCTAATACTACAGTTCAAAGGCATCAATTCTTTGTTATTTACCAGTTCTCAGATACATAGCAAGTGATTGAAAAGACCATGGTCTGAATCAGGCACACCTAAGTCTTCAGACTTACATCATTACTCCTAATTTGGAGAGGTCCCAGAATATAGATTTTCCCAGAGCAATAATGCATCTTCTGATCTCCTGTCTGCTGGTACCAAGTGTATTGCTTGTAAATACAAGTACGATAAAGCCATTAATAGTTTCAATCCTTTCTCCATCCATCATGATGTTGCCTATAGGTGCAGTAGTAAGGATTTTTGTTTTCTTGATCTTGAGAGGCAACCCATATTGAGAGCTGTAGTGTTCAACCTTCTGTGGCAAGTGCTTCAAATCCTCCTTCCTTTTCAGCAAGCAAAGTGGTGTCTTCTGTCCAGTTAAGAGTTATTGATAACTCTTTCTTCAATTATGGTGTCACATTTTTCTACATAGAATCTATCTTGTAGAATAATTTGCTTAGTGTATAGGATAAAGAGGTATGGAGAAAGGATACCAATTTAATGCATGCCTTTCTTAATTTTAAACTAATGTAGTAGTCCCTTGCTCTGTTCATACAACCACTTCCTGGTTTAGGTATGTTTCACACAAGCACAATTAAGTGTTCTGGAATTCTCATTCTTTTCAATGTTAGTCATAATTTGTTATGATTCTCACAAATTCCTTGGCATACTCAATAAAGCACAACTCGACATTCTTTTGGTATTCTTTGCTTTCAGCCTGGTTCCATCTGAAATCAACAGTGATATCTTTGGTGCCAAAAGCTCATCTAAATTCGGCTTGAACATCTAGCAGTCCTCTGTCTATGTAATGTTTAGCCTGGTGGCCTAGTGGTAAGAATTTGCACTGCAATCCCAAAGTAATGGGGTGCAAATCCGCAAGCAGCTCAATGGGAGAAGGATGGGTACTCTCTTTCCACATGATTACCTTCCTCTGGAAACCCACTGAAGGGTCAGGTATGGGTCAGTTCTGGCACAACACTACACAACAACAGCAGTATTGTCTTTGCATATATTAATGATATTGTTCTATCATTTCCATATTCTGTTAAATCACCTTTTTGGGAATGGGAACAAACATTGATCTCTTCCAGTATGTCAGCCAATCAACTGTCCTTTAAATTTTCTAACATAGACTGGTGAGTATGTCCAGGACTGCATCTGTCATTTGAAACATTTCAGTTGGTATTGCATCTATTGCTTGGGCCATATTTTTTGACAATGCCTTCAGTGAACTTTTAATTTCTTCCCTCATTATCATTGGCTCTTGATCATATGATACTTACTGGATTATTTCAGTGTCAGCCAATCCTTTTGGGTACAGTAACTCTGTGTATTCCTTCCATCTTTTTTGATGTTTCTTAGATCATTCAAGATTTTACCCATAGCATCCCTACATATTGCAACCTAAGTAATGCTGAGCAACTCCATTCCTTTCTATTCTCAAATTCTAAATCTCTACACATTCCATTATAGTAGTTTGCTTTGTCTTCCAAACCTGTCCTTTGAAATCTTCAGTTTAGCTTTCATTTCAGCTTCTCTTTCTTTTCTTTTGGCTTCTTGATGGTCCAGTGCAATTTTTAGGGTCTCTTCTGATATCCATCCGTTTTGACATTTTCTTTCTCACTTTTTCCCTTTATGATGTTGTTGTCTGTGATTCATAGCGATCCTATGCACAGTAGTTGAACCCACACCAAGATCACTGTCTCTGACACGTCTATCCTCATTACCCTGCTACAGTGTCATGCTATTTTATCCAGAGTCTTCCTCTCCTGCACTTCTTTGCTCCACTCTTCCAAGCAGGATGCTTTTCTCTAAGACTGATCTCTTCTGGCAACATGTCCAAAGTATGTGAGACAGACCTTTAAAATCCTTACCTCCAAGGTACAACCTGGTTTTACCCTGCAAGGACAGACCTGTTTGTTTTCTCGGTAGTCCATGGTATGTTCAATACTCTTCTCCAGCAACACAGCTCTAAGTCATCAATTATTATTCTAAGTCATCCTTAGCCATTGTTTAATTCTGTGATGCACAACAAATAATTGAAGACCATGGCCTGGATCGTTTCACCTTACTCTCTAGTCTGACATCATTGCTCTTCATCAGAGTAACCTAATGGAATTTGTCCTTTAATTTCATGACTACTGAAGCCAAAAGTGTTGATTTTGGGACAAAGCAAAGTGAAATTGTTAATAACTTCAATCTCTTCTCCAGCTATAAAGTGCTGCTGATTGGTCTAATGGTGAGAATCTGTCTTCTTGATGTGAAACTTCAATCCTTAATGAAGCACTTCAGATACTCCTCAGCTTCAGCAAGTAAGGTTGTATCATCTGCACAGCTCAAGTTGTTGATGTGTCTTCCTCCATTCCTGATGTCATTCTTCTCCTCATAATTTCCAGCCTTCTAAACTGAAAATTATTATATAATTGAAAACAATATATTGTTGTCTCTAGAGGGGGGTAAAAATAGTCCTATTTCTTCAAGGAGCCTTAGTGGTGTGGTACATGTTGAATCAATTGAATGGTTTTCAGTATGTGTTGACAAGCTGCTCTGCAATTGAAAACTGAGCAGTTTCCTTCCTAAAGCAGCCTTGGAAAACCAATGCAGGTCACTAAGAGTCAGAATCTATTTGATTTGCATTTCTATTTGAGCCCCAATCAGAAGAACAAAGCAAGGTGTAATCAGTGATAACACTCCACACCTAAGGGAACCAGTTTCTGGAGGTGAGGTGTATAAGGGTTGTTTTGCAGATGTTGCTACAGGTGATTCTGGAATACAGTTCTCTCCTGACTTTTACTTCTCAAGAAAAAAAGAAATAAACAGTGTATTTCCTGAGAAAATAAGTTTTACAGCTTTCATTTTTCAGCTTTTAAGTGTTTTAAGGGGTGAGGCCATCCCATTGTCATTGTTCATATTACAAGTATGTCTATTGTTTGACTGGAAGTTGAGTTACAAGAGTGAGTCCAATTTTAGTCTCAAAAAGTTAGTAAGGAATATAGTTTTGGTGCTTCTACCAGTCACGACTAGACCAGCAATATCGGTGACTTTGTGTTTTTTAACGTATTCATTTTAAAATATTTCCAAACAACAATAAAGGAATAGAAATAAGTCTATTTTGAGCTATAAAGTCTATCAGCTGTGTCCTGTAAATTATGTATAGAGAAGGCTTATTTCCTTGTGCTGCTAATAGTGCAGCCCATCTTGAATGAACACTGACTTTTAAATGCCTCATGTTCTTCTATGATGAATTATGCAGAAGCTCCATGCCAGAACTATGTTAAGGTTCTAAAGTTCATGTAGAGGAGTTGTTTGTGACTCATATAGATGCAGTGGACAAATGTCTCATTTTCCCCTTTACACATAAAGTCCAACATATTGTGAAGAATAAATGCCATCAAAACACAAAAGAATAAATTGAAAAGCAACTGCTCAGATGAAATTATTTTCTTAAGCAAAAAATAAAAAAAAAAGTATCCCTCTTTCAAGGACACAGCTGGGTAAAATTTCAGAGTAACTTGCTGTGCAAGTTATGCCTGCAAATCTCATTAACAGTAATGGAATTTTGAATGTAACAACTAGCACATCGATTTGAACATTTTCCCAACATGTACTTTTTATTTTTAGAAACCATTTCCTTCAGAGAAAGGAGAGTTCAGAAAACTGTATCGTGCTAGTCTGACATTAAATATGAGTGTTTATTTTAAAAAATTAACTAAAGAAAATATTTAAATAAGAATTTTTCAAAAAGCAAAAAAACTAGGTGTCATTTTCCCCCTAAATTGATTTATTATGCATTCACCCTAATATGTACTATGAAAAATATTTTATTCTGTGAAGAGATACTTGTATGATGTAAAAAAGTAGAGGAAGAAAATTTTGTAATTCTGCCATTTAAAAACTAGCAAATTTAAATTCTGTAATCAAGTAACTTCAACAGAGACTAGAAATTGTTTTCTGCTCTTCTTATTTAAATATCATCAGAGCATGTGACTTTCATAATAATATCTGTATTTTCCCAGATGGTCTTATGGCTATCTTACATTCAATTTTGTATAATCAGAACTATTATGCAATAGCTTATTAATAGTGTATAACTGTCTATTCCTTTTTCTATAGCACTTGTTTGAACCTATACTTAAAATATAATCAAATTAATCATAATTAAATTAAATATGCTACTTGAATCACACAAATAATAAGTAATAAAACCATAGAGAAAGCTATGAAAGTGTAGTCTGTAAGGACTTGTACTGCTAATCCGAAAAAGATGCTTTTACGTTTATTCAAACCCACCAAAAACCCCATAGAAAAGAGGAGACAATCTCCTTCTATTCCGATTAAAGTCTTCAAAAGAGTGTCAGGTCAGAGTCAGTGTAGGCTCAACAGCAGTAAGAGGTCATTGTTTTCTTATTTTTTAAATTTTTAGTTATAAAGAACATTAAATATCTATAAGACATTTCAACTTACAGCAGGACAAAGTGTATTTACTGGTTCAACCTCATGCCACAAATTATATTTAGTTTTATCTTCTTTGTTTCCCCCTATTAATTTTAAGTATTTTAAGTGCATTTATTTTAGCAAAATGGGGACAATGTGGAAGAAAGCTATGTGTGGAAGAACAACTGCAAAAAAAGAATTCCAAGAGCACTCTTTACTATTCAGGTAACAATTTCCAAAGCTATGAAAAAGATAAGATCAGTTCAGAATAATCGTGGTATGCTTATCGTATACTGATATAATAACTTTCAAACATTTTTTTTTAATCCACCAATAAATCAGCCTCTGATTTAAGTCACAATTCAAAGAGAGGAGGTAAGAGCCTCTAGCAGTGATTTCGGTGATAGCACTATTTCCTAACATGAAAGTCAACAAAATTACTAGGTTTGATTACACTATATGTAATGTGAAGTTCGGTGGTCTAATTGGTAAGAAATTGTGATGCCAATCCAAAGAGACAAAGTTCAAATTGACCAGCTGTGCTGTGAGAGAAAAAAATGCCAATCTCCTTCCATGTGATTTAGAGCCTTTGAAAACCCTCTGAAGGATCAGCTATAAGTTCACTTTGGACTCTACAGAGTACAACTACAACAACATATATAAGTTAATAGAGATTTATGATCCTGTATTCCATTGCCACTTGCTTGGGGTCATGAATTAATATATTTATAACGTGCTTTTCTTTTCTTGTTGACAAAATGTTGAAATACATAGGAAAAATTTTAAATACCTTAGTAAGCTTATTGAAACTTTTAGTGTAATAAAATCAGGAAATATCATGACACTGACACATTCACATTAAATTGGCAATATAATAGCAAGGGAGATTTATCTTGGGTGAGATTATTGTACCTTGAAAACCTCAGTCATATTTAGTAATGTTTGTCTTTAAATTTAGTGGATTACACACTTAAACCTTTGTTGCAAATAAAAGAAAACTAAATATTGAATTGTCAGACACCAAAAACAGAGGAGACATAGTACTGGAAATAGACTACTATGTGTGATAAATATGTCTCTATTTCAGGGAGAAACTCAGAGTAATTAAGAGTAGTTTAATATCAGAAAGTATTTAAAATATGCCTCCACAAGGCATCTTCAATAATCATGATGAACATCTTAATGTCTTCTGGACAGAAATGTTCTAAATAGATTTTAAGAAATAATAATGCTAGTTATATTGTTTTTATTGTTGAGTTCATAATTATTATAAACACATATTATTTGAGTCTCCTCTGCTCATGGCAAACTGGCCACAATAATGAGCATAGCTGAGTGCCGTCTAGATGTCCAATGCTAAATTGTGTTTCTCTGATTTATGGTCATTGCTGTGCTTCTGCCTTGGCTCTTGCATTCTTACAAACTGCTTTTTGTGTTCCCACCAGCAAAATATGTGACAACATCAACATGGTGCTGATTAACTGAACTCTCTCTCCACAACCAATGATCCACTTGTCAATTTCTCTCTCCCTGCCACTTATTGTTTTTCTACCTCCCTTTGTCTCTAAGTGAAAACTGCCAAATCAATTATATATCCAGTGAATTAAAACACAAATAAAACAATTCCATTTTATTCTTTCCCCTCTGTGAATGGGTAGTAGTTTGCATCCTTCTACACTCTGGAGAGATCTACACAACTTCTACTGGATTACTAACCTCTGCCTCTCTTTGATAAAGTAAAAAAAACCAAAACAAAAACAACATGATCTGAGATAGAAATTTTAATATGCTATTAATTAGAGTTCTATAATGACTAACAGACATCCAGTTCAAAAGTCTCCAGTATCATTCAATGTCTGTTAAAGTTTCAAAATGACATTTTTTTTCTAGACATTCACTCAAGTTCTTACTCAAGTTTATGAGGAAATAAAAAAAAACAACAAACTATTGGAGTGGGGAAGGATCTCTCATTATGTTTCTCCAATGCTCAATGACTATTGAAAATGTTTAGGTATGAAACTTAATGATCTGGAACAGGATAAGCATAAAAAAATGAATTGGGGGAGAGATAATGGAGGAAAATGTGTATGCATGTATGAATGAAAACTAATGTCTAAATTTTCACTAAAGTCACAGAAAAAAGTTATAAAAAATAATAAAACACTAAACAAACCAATGCCATCAAGGTCTTCCTGATGCAGAGAGATCCTACATGACAGAGTAGAACTTCCCGCATAAGATTTTAAAGCTGTGACCTTTACGGATGAGGACTTCCATATGAGCCTGAAGAGCCTCCTGACCTTAGCAGCCATACACTTCCCACTGGAAACCAGGACTTCTTTCATTGACAGAATATAAATAAAATTCACTACATTTTCTTAGAATTATCCATTTTTCTATATTTTCCACAAGATGATAATCTTGAAGCTAAGATTTTGTTTTATAATTTTGTACTTTCTCAATTTAAAGCTACTTAACATTTTACAGTGTTGTTGTTACCTGCAACTCATAGTGACCCTAAGAAGCCTGCCCTGTCTTGGGCCTGTCTCATTGACTTCAGTATGCCTACCTACCCTCATTGCCCTAGTTACTGTATCAATTCATCTCTTCCAAGGTCTTCCTCTCCTGCACTGTCCCTCTACTCTTCTGAGCATGTATTTTTCCAAGGATAGGTGCCTCCTGGCCACATGACCAAAGTAGATGAGATCGAGTTTCAAAATCCTAGCCTCCAAGAAGACACTTGGTTTCACCCTCTCCAAGTCAGAATTATTTGTTTTCCTGGCAGTCAACAGTATGTTGAAGACTCTTCTCCAGCACCACAAGTCAAAAGCATCAATTCTTGTTCTGTCATCCTTAATCATTGTCCAGCTTCCTGATGCATAGCAAGTAGTTTTGAAGATCATGGGAGTACCTTAGTCTCTATACTGACATCATTGCTTCTCAGTACTCTCAAAAGGTCCCTGATAGCAGATTTACCTAATGAAATTTGACTTCTGATTTCCTGACTTCTGGTGTCAAAAGTGTTGATTGTAAAGTTGAGAAAGTCATAACTGTTAACAACCCCAATCTCTTCTTCATCCATCATGGTGCTGCCAGTTGGCCTATTGGTGAAAATATTTATCTTCTTGATCTTGACTTTCAATCCATATAGAACACAACAGTTATTGACCTTCTGCATCCAGTGCTCCAGGTCCTCTTCTGTTTAGACAAGTAAGGTTGTGTCATCTGTATAACTTAGATTATTGGTGAATCTTTCTCCAATCCTTATGCCACTCTTGTCCTCATAAAACCCTGCCTCCCAAATGGTCTGTTCTGCATATAGATTGGAAAAAG
This sequence comes from Elephantulus edwardii, assembly GCF_000299155.1. Lineage (NCBI taxonomy): Eukaryota > Metazoa > Chordata > Mammalia > Macroscelidea > Macroscelididae > Elephantulus > Elephantulus edwardii. The sequence continues at coordinate 7,451,192 of NW_006399784.1, read as the reverse complement.
TATGGAGACTGGATGCATGCCTGACACACTTCCTTTCTGATTTTGAACCGTGCAATGTTTCCCTGCTGTTTTGAGGGCTGCTCCCTGGTCTCAGTATAGTTTTCTTATAAGCGCCATCAAATGTTCTGGGATTCTCATTCTCCTCAAGTTTAACCACAATTTGTTGTGATCCACACAGTCAAATGCCTTTGCATAGTCAATTAAACACAGATAAATATCCCTCTGTTACTCTTACTTTCTGAAAAGATCTATTTGACATTGGTGTTAATGTCTTTAGTGCCACAGCCTCTTCTAAATCCAGCTTGTATTTCTGGTAGTTCTCTGTCAATATACTGTTCCAGTCATTTCTGGATAACCTTCAGCAGGATTTTACTTGAGTGTGATGAGAGTGATATTTTACAGAAATCGCCACACTCTGTTGGGTCACCATTTATTGGAATGAGAATAAATATGGAATTTTTGCAGTTAGTTTGCCAGGTAGTTGTCCTCCACATTTCTTGGCACAACCTGTTAAGCATGTCCAGGGTAGCATCTGTGTGTTGAAATATGTCAATTGAGATTCTTTTGATTCTTGGGGATTTATTTTTCCAAGTCCTTCAGAGCAGACTGAATTTCCTCCTTCAACACGATTGCCTATTGATCATATGTTGTTTCTTGAAATTTTTTTGTGTTATCCAATTCTTTTTGGTACAGTGACTCTGTATTCTCCTTCCATTTTCTCTTAATGCTTCCTAGATCATTTAATATTCTGCCTGTAGCATCCTTAAGTATTGTGACTCAAGGCTTTAATTTGTTACATCAGCTTAAGAATTTCCAAGTGAGTAAAACACTTCTGATTTTTGCACTCCAGTTCTTTGCACATTTCATTAGAATACTTTGCCTTGTCTTCCAGAGCTGCCCTTTTCAATCTTGTATTCAGCTCCTTAACTTCTCAATTTTTCCCCTTTGTTTTGGCTTCTCGGCACTCTAATGCACTATATAGAATCTCTTCTGATATCCATTTTGGTTTTGTCTTCCTCCTCTGTCTTTGTAATCACCTTTTTCTGCATTCTTTGTGGATGACATTCTTGATATCCTCCAACAACTCATCTGGTCTTCATCAGAGTTCAAGGCCTCAAACCTGTTCTTGAGTTGGTTTTTAAATTCATATGGGTTAGACTCAAGGTCAACTTTTGATTCCTGTGGACTTCATTTGGCCTTCCTTAGCTTTAATTTGAACTTGCATAAGAGTAGTTGATGTTCTGTTCCACAATCAGCACCTGGCCTAGTTCTCATTGTTGATATTGAACTTTTCCAATGATTCCTCCCACAGACGTAATCAGTTTGATTCCTTATGCATACTATTAGGTGAAATCCATGTGTGTGGCCTCCATTTATGTTTCTTATGAAAGGTATTTGTTATAAAAAATAATTTATTGTGCAGAATCATACCATTCTATCCCCAGCCTCATTTATATCACCAAGCTCATGTTTTCCAACTACTTTTTCCTGGTTCCCAACTCTTGCATTCAAGTCACTCATTAATATTAATGCATCTTGTTTGCATGGTCAATCTATTTCTGATTTTGAAAGCTGGTAAAAATAGGTCTTCCTTGTATGCATATGGATATTATCGTGTCACTCACCACATTGTATTTCCAGATGGATGTAGAAATCAACTATTTTAAATTTTTATTTTATTTTTAAGTGTGTGTGTGTGTATGTACTGTCAAATTGGATCTAACTGGTACAGGAAGAGATTGCCCCTCCTTCTCTAGCAGAGCATCTGGTGGATTTGAACCACATAACTCTGGGATTGTAGTACAGTTTCTTGCCACTGAAATGGCCTTTATAACTATGAATGCAACCCCTTGTTTTCTCACCTTTTAATCTCCAGTGTAGTAAATCATATGATCACCTGATTCAAACTGTACAAAGACAAGGCATCTCATTTTGTCATTACCTAATATGTCAATATTTATGAGTTTCATTTCGTTCTGAATGATGTCCAGTTTTCCTACATTCCTGGTTCTCACTTTCCACATTCTAATCATTAGTTTCTGCTTACAACTGTTCCTTCTCCTTTGTGTTTCCAAATTTGAGGGCTCAGTGTCAGTTGCCATATCTGTTATTCTACTCTATGTGTGCTCTATTGTACATAGGATTTTTGAAGGCCATTAATTTTGGAAGTGGCTGGCCAATCCTTCTTTTTAGTCTGTCTTATTTTGGATGCTTAGTTTTGGAACAACATCTGCTAAATAAGCATGCTAGTGAAAGGAGCAAATAACTGATAGACACTTCCCCTTACAGAGATAACCATTCCTGCAGTGCCCTCCCATTGCACATGTGTCTTGTCACTTATATTTCCCTGAGTATTATCATGATTTGCACTCTCCCCTACCCTGTCCAAAACCTCCCTCCTCATCAGCAACCCTTTGACATGATGACTTAGGCCACAAGTCTCTTCTGTGATGTCTTGCACTTCACAATGTTGCTGATCTCTCATGCTGATTTCTATCTCCAGTTTAGGAGAATTTCAAAACCAAACCCCATGTATCAGATTCAGGGAGGGAATTTAGTCACAGGCAATACCAGGGAAAGGTCCTAGCCCTTGAGCTTTTGTTCCAGGACTGCTGTCTTGTGGCATAGTGTCTTTGCTCTTCCTTTTGCATCACATGGTTGCCACAGTATGATAATTTCCAAGGTGAGGACTATGTCTCCATTAGATTTGGCATCATAGTGTTTTCTATTGGATCCCGGGCCCTATATAGATCAGGGCCTGAATGTCCCCTCTGGCTTAGGCTGGCTGATTGTTAACAAAGCTGGGAGAATAGGGGGGTACCTGAGAGGGAGTCAAGATGGTGGTCTTAGCTTCCTGTCATGTTCACTGAGCTGAGTTTCATGACATGAATTAGGAGCACAAAAGGTGAAACCAGACTCTGACAGTTTAATAACTAAGTAAGCATCTGTCTTTCACATAACAGGTGCTCAATGATCCAATGAAATATTTGCATATATGAATAAACAAAACGGTGAGCTAATATGCTTTAGTAAGACAAACATTTTTTTGGTTAGACCTTTCCTCATTATGTTCAATTACAAACATTAATATATTCTCTATAAACTTTGGTGGCCTACTGATAATAGGCTGTGCTGCAAGCCAAAGGCAGGTGGTTCTAATCCACGAGTTGCTTTATTGGAAAAGGATGGGCAGTCTCCGTCCACACTATTTTCTATCTTTGAAAGCTACAGGCAGGTGAGCTATGGGTTGGTTTCAACTTGATGGCACCCAGCAATGACAACATTTTCATTGTCATATTTAACTCCAGGTGCATGTTAAATATTATGAGTAGAGTCTATTCTTTATTTGTCTAATATCGAAAGGAATTGGAAGACACAGAAGAATTTCATGAAACAACATATGAGCAAGAGCCTATGGTGATGAAAGAAGAAGTTCAGGCTGCTTTGAA
>NW_006399784.1:7445564-7446302 GCF_000299155.1 Elephantulus edwardii | reverse complement strand
CACAGGGTCGCTATGAGTCGCAGGCGACTCGACGGCACAAAACAACCACAACAACATTCTTTATTTAATATTTCTATTTTATTAGCCCATAATTCATTCTTGTCATTGACTCAGAATAAGTTTACGCCTGACCTTGCATTGAGTTTATGAGGCTGTAAATGTAATGGTAGAAGATTGCCTATTTTCATCCGACAGAGCTACTGGTGGATTCTAAACAGAAAGGCATCACCTTTGGACTGGCAGTGTCTATGGACTAGGTCAACAGGGCTGAGATAATATTTAGTAATTTCCAATAAAATATTTTCCACTCATGAACACCAAAATGAAATAAAAAGGAAGCAAACAAAACTACTCCATTCAAATTCATTGTCCTCAAGTTTGAACCAACTCAAAACTGATATTTCAGTGAGCTTTCTGAGGCTGTAAATGACAGAAGATTGCCCATCTTTCTCCCAGAGAGCTACAAGAAGATTCAAACTTCCAGGAAAGCATAACTTTGGGTTAGCAGTATATTCTCTACCTCCTAGGTCACCAAAGAACCCAAATTAAAACTCAAGAGTTATTGAAAATGTCTACTTACATATGCACATTTTTGAGTGATGTTATTAATAAAGCTGCTTTGTTATTGTTCTGTTATTTCTTCTGTGTGGGAAATTTTATTCCAAATTTTACAGATTCAACTTTTAGGAACAATAAAATCATGGCTTCTAAATATCATGGAGTTAAAAAATGTAAAAA
>NW_006399784.1:7439024-7442059 GCF_000299155.1 Elephantulus edwardii | reverse complement strand
GATTGTATAATAATGAAATAATTTTTCTTCTACTTTTCAAAGAGAAGAGCAAATTGAGGGGAGGTAGGAGTGGACAGGGAGAAAAGTACAACAATGAATTAATGGAAATCCTCAGTCTATGTAAATTTTCATTAAAATTAATAATAATATTTTTTAACTCATTTCAATGAACATCTACAGAGATTTTGTAATTCAATTCATTCATTGTTGCATTTTTCTCCCCACCTACCTCACCCCACCCCATCCCCAGTTCGCTCTTCTCCTTGTAATAATAAAAAATTTAAAAAATTATCAATTTGTAATTCATTCTCTTAATGTTCAAGCAAAGACAAATAGTTTTTTTTCCACAGACAAAACTTCCTAGGCTGATGACCAGAAGTTTACCTGTGATGATATCCATCATCTCCATAATTTTCTCTGATGAGTTTTATCACTGGAGTTTCTTTCTAACATACAGGCATTCCATAATTTACCATCTTCACTTCCGCTTACATCTTTCTTTCTTATACCTAAGACTGCTGACTTGGTGGTTATAATTTATAAAGAGTTTTTATATTTGCTTTTGTTAATATTAAATTTTTCTCTCTTCAAGATTGCAAATAGAATATTTATATGAACTTTCTAATGATGTTTCTGAGAAAGTTAGGAGCATTTACATTTCATGGCCCAAGCTCTTGCCAAGCTCGTTAAATTATAAAGTATGATAAATAGTGTTCCATTTTAAAGTACATTTACATCCCTTTGTATAGAAGAGAAGACCCTAACGTAGCATTTTAGTTATCATAATAATACTCTGTAATTTCTTTCTTAATACCAGGCCACCAGCAGAAGCGTCAAATAATAATATGTCTGGACTATGCACTATGCCTTTTGATATTTTTAATCTTATTTTAATAAATTATTCCACTGAAGAATTTAAGTATTCTCATCATGGTAAAAAGAAATGATAAAAATACTTTCTTCATCATATTTGCATACATATTTCAAGCACATTTAAAGAATGAGCATAGGAAGTGAATATTAAATATGTAATGCCTAATGTGTAACTTGAAGTAGAAATCCCAGTGAATCAGAGAATTTTTTTTAAATGGCAAGAGATAAGAAGTAAGGTGTTTGCGTTTCAGTCTCGCAAGTTCTAACAATTTATCTTTGTTTCCAGGTTTCCAAATAGACAATTCAAGACTAGTAGATAAAAAAGGACATTTTAGAGGGGCAAGAGAATAACCTTTCAGAATTAAGTAGCACAAAATACACTATTCACATTTCAGTGAATACTAACCTGAGTGTCAAATTCAATTCATTCAGGATGAAAACATGTGCAAAAGGGGTGGCATTGATGAAAATATTTGTGCAGACCCTGGAGAAGGACATCATGCTTCTAAGGGTGGAGGAAAAGAAGGAAAGAAAGACCCTGGATGAGATGGATTGAAGCAGTGACTAGGGTAACAGGGGCAGGTATTTCAAAGAGTGAGATTGGCTCAGGATAGGACAGAGTTCAGAGTTATTATACACAGGGTTGTTATTTGTTGCAGGTGACTCAATGGCACATAACAACAACAACAACAACAACATGATGCATGACTTTTGGGTTTCTAGTTCCACCAGTGGCATTAAGTTAGTCCTTTTGTCAGTGGCAGAATGCTTATTAGTATGATTTTGAGAAAGTTTCAGCAGAGCTCCCAGGCTAAGACAGACTAGGGGGAAAAGTCTAATGCTCTACTTCTAAAAAAATCAACCGATGAAAACCTTATAGATAATAGTGGTCCAAAACCAAGGTATGTGAGGTGGATATAAGTCTGGAATCAAGGATTGCTAACTACCTTGTTTCTGTCATATGTCCCAACTTATTATTTCCACAATTTGTTTATTCTGTAGGAATACAATGCACACCCATGGATTGTTTGACCCTCTACTAGCGACTCATAAATTTACTATATTTTAAGAAGATAAGTTGTTGTAGTTGTTGTAAGGGACTGTTGAATCAAGTACAACCCTTAGAGACCCTATGAACAGCAAATGTGTACCCTGGTCCATCCTCTGCCATCCTCATCATGTCTAATATACTTGAGCCCATTGTTAAAGTAACTATGTTAATCATAGAAGTCATTGAAGATTTTCATCTCTTATAGTGACCTTCTACTATTTAAAGAATGATATCTTTTCCCAAGAACAAGCCCTTCCTCATGATGATCAAAGTATCTGAGACAGAGTTTCACCAACCTTCCTTCTAAGGAGCACCTGGTCGTGCTTTCTAAGTATAGATAATAAAGTATGGTAACTACAAAGAAAGAACAAAATTAGGACATGTAAGGGAAAATCACTGAGCTGGAGTTGGGAAAAACACCACTTAAGACAGAGGGTGAAAAAAAAAAAGACAGAGGGCAAAGATTCTTCTTTTTCTACCTCAGTTATATCTAAAGCCTTGGTAGCATTTAAAATTGAAACTCAAATTTGTTACCATCAAGTTAACTCTAACTCATACAAACCCTCTATCAGGTTTTTGACTCAATGAATATTAACAAGAGACAGCCTATCTTACACCCTTAGAACCGGTGGTGAATACAAACCAGAACACACTATTATGTATGATATCAGAGATAATGAAATTCAGTTGCTGTAGATATAGAGTTCCTGTTATCAGATACCAATCAAGATGCATTATTAATAATGGATAACTAGAATGCAAAAGTTTGGAAGAGAGAAAAAATATCAATCATTGCAAAACGTGAACTTGGTGACAGGAATGAAGCTAGAGATAGAATGATAGAATTTTGCACAATCAACAGCTTACTCATTGCAAATACATTTTATAAGTAATATATACGCAGGCTATAAACATGGATTTCACCTGATGGTATGCATAGGAATGAGACAGATTATATCAGTGGAAAGAATCGCAGGAGAAACTCATTATCAACTGTGACAACTAGGCCAAGTACAGATTGTGGAACGGACCACCAACTACTCAGATGCAAGTTCAATATGAAGATAAGGAAAATTAAATCAAATCCACAAGAACCAAAATTTGACCTTGA
>NW_006399784.1:7405036-7438714 GCF_000299155.1 Elephantulus edwardii | reverse complement strand
ATTTCTTAAGCTGAAGGAACTGAAGAACAAATTCAAGCCTTGAGTTGCAATACTTAAGGATTCTTGGGGCAGAATATTAAGTGATGCAGGAAGCATTAAAAGAAGATGGAAGAGTATACAGTCATTGTACCAAAAAAAGTACAAGTGGGCACAGAAGAATTTCATGAAATAAACTTTAAGCAAGATCCTGTGATGAGTTCAAGCTGCTCTGAAAGAATTGGCAAATAAACAAGGCTCCAGGAATTAATGACATTCTAATTAGCATATTTCAACAAGGAGATGCTGCCCTGGATGTACTCACCAAGTTGTGTCAAGAAATCTGGAGGACAACCACTTGGTCAACTGACTGGAAGAGATCTATGCTTGTTCTATTCCAAAGAAAGGTGATCTGACAAAGTACAGAAATTATTGAATAATATCATTGATATCACATGAAAGCAAGATCCTGCTAAAGATTATCCAAAAACAAATGGAACAGCATGTCAACAGACAACTGCCTGAAATGAAGGCTGGGTTTTAGAAGAGGCTTTGATATTAAGGATAGTATAGGTAATGTTAGGTGTATCTTTTCTGAAAGCAGGTTGAACCTGCTTCATTGACTATGCAAAGGTGTTTGTGTAGATCACAGTAAACTGTTGCTGACTCTGAGAAGAATGAGAATCCCAGAACACTTGATTGTGCTTATGCAAGGCCTATACTTGGACCAAGAGGCAGTTATCAGAAAAGAGCAAATAAACACTACATGGTTCAAAATTGGGAAGGGTGTATGCCAGCAATGTGTGCTATCTCCATACTTTTTCAATCTATATGCAGAACAGATTGCCCAAGAGACTTGGCTATATGAAGAGAATGGTATACAGTAAGCATGTAATATTATTTTTTACAAGTTTTATATGGTCAGATAGATAGGTAGGGAGATATATATATATGTCTTGCTGGCCATACTGGGTAGCTAGCTATTAATGCATATAATATATGGAGTTGGAGATCCTCTAAAATATTTTTAATTACTATTAATTTTTAAATTATATGTAGTTATTAAACACATTTTTCCCATTTTAAGTCTAATCCTATAAGGTTTCAAAAATAACTTTAACTTTCTTTTCAGCTTCTGTTTATGTTGTGTTTAATTTCTCTTACACCATCTAACTGGGCTCTTCAGCATGTTAATTCATGTGTGAGTGGATGAAGATACAATCTGTAGCATATTCCACAAAATAAATGAAAGGTTGTGAATTTCTTTTATACCACGATCAATAACTACCTGAATTGAAAAGATTAAATTAGCCACAGGCCTTTTTGAGCAGGAGGTTAGATGGACAGCTCCTTTGAGTCTCTTGTAGTTCTACACAGAGTGTTTGTTAAAGTTTCAGCGAGGTGGGGGGTGGGGAGAGAAGCACTAAAATGAAAAGGTAAATATTCTGCTTTAAAGTGATAGAGACCAATGGCCTTATGAAACATAAACCTCTTCAGAGAGGTATAGATCATCTGCATTATATTTTGGGGTGCCTGTGAAAAGAATGTGTAGAGAAAAGCACTACTTTGAATTCTGTTTCAATATCACATTGGCTGAAAGTTATGCTTCTAAGTATATCCAACCAAATACACTGACATTTTCAGAGTGCATCTGATACATTTCAATAATTAATTCTTAAGTCAAGGAAGAGTCAAGAAGTCAGATGAAGAAGCACAGTAGGCTGAAAATTGCCAGTGGGAAGAGGGAAAAATGCAATAGATAGAACCTTTTCAAGCTGAAAAGAGGTCAGTGGGATACCACTGGGAACGATGATGAAGCTTCGGGGTTTTTTATTATTGTTATTTACATAAACCACTCAGAGAGCATATGAGAGGCTCTATTCAGGACCTTGCAGAAATTGGTAGATACAGACAAAGAAAAATGCAATCACATAAGAGAAAGAACTAAATCAATGAAGTCGTTGCATTACAAGCAATCAGAAGGTGGAATTTGGGAAGAAAATGTATTGGTTTATAGGAAACAGAATGATGGTGGTAAAAAGGAATGAAAAGGGTCTCTCATATGGCACCATCAGAGGTTTCTACTTTGTTCTCTATGTAGAATTTATCTTAAATAAGATGAGTATAATATCAGTGCCAAATGTAATGCTAAATTTAAATTACTTTTGAAATTGTTTGAATGTGGAACATTATCACTAGGCCATCAGAGCTCTCTATAAAATATAGGTAGAAAATTTCAACCATATTATGATGGCATTTGAAGTAAACTATCATTTTTTGCAAGCAGTTAGATTTATTAAAAAATGTGTTCATGTTTTTTCAGGAGATCATTTTTAAAATTTTCATTTCAAATCAATTACTACTTAGAGTACTGTTAAAAAACCCAATACAATAGAGATATAATATTAAGTTATTGACAATGAATTTAAAACTATCAATTCATCTTTAGTTTCCCAAATGTCTACCACATGATTTTAGATGCTCGATAAGCAGCATGGAGAGAATGGCCCCACCTTCGATTTAGAGGCAGTAACCTATTAAAAGTATTCCTTAGGTCTTTAAGCACAAGGTTTCGTGGAGAAAGAGGAATTTCTGCCATACTTCATTAAGAGGAATTCACCGACTGAATAAACAAGAACACCTCTACAGAAAACTGCCTAAAATCTGAGAGAGTATGTGTTTGTTAGGTGCTGTCTAATCAACTATGACCTCTAGTGATCTTATGAACAAGAGATTAAACCCTCTCCTGTGCTGTGCTATTCTCATCAACTCAGACACACGTGAGCCCATTGTTGCTGTCATTTCATTTTATGAATCTTGTTGAAGGTATTGTTTAACATACAGATTGAATAGGTGTGAAAAAAGGATATATCCCTGACACATAACTTTCTTGATTTTAAACCATACAGTAGGCCCTTACTTTATTTATACAATAGCAGCTTGGTCTAGGTAGAGATTTCAAGTGAACATAATTTTGGTTTTTTTTAGGAATTCCCATTTTTTTCAATGTTAACCATAATTTGTTATGATCCACAAGGTCAAAAGCTTTTACACTGTCAATAAATCACAAACAGACATTCTTCTGGTATTCTTTCCTTTATTCAAGATCCATTTGACATCAGCAATATTCCCGGTGCTAGGACCTCTTCCAAATCCTGTTTGAACTTCTGGAAATTCCTTGTCAGTGTACTGTTCTAGCTATTTTTGGATGATCTTAATCAGGATTGGAGAGAGACTCATCAATAACCTGTGTTATGCATATAAACAACCTTGCTGGCTAAAAATGAGGAGGACTTGAAGCACTTGGCAGAAGAACAAGGACTGCAGCCTTGAGTATGGATTGTTTCTCAATATCAAGAAAACGAAGATTTTTACCACTGGACCTACAGGGAGTTTCATGATGGATGGAAAGGAGATTGACACTGTCAACAGCTTCCTCTTGCTTGGATCCACAATTATCACGCTTGGTACCAGCAGTCAGGAAATCAGGAGATGCATCTCACTGGGAAAATCTCCAGTTTGGGGTCTTTCCAAATTATTGAGGAATAATCATGTCAGTTTGAGGACTAAGGTGCACCTGATTCAGGCCATAGTCTTTCTGATTACTAGCTATGCCTCCGAGACCTGCACAATGAATAAGGATGGCAGAGAAAGAATTGAAACTTTTGAGCTGTGGTGTTTAAGAGCACTGAACATTCCATTGACGGCCAAGAAAATGAACAGATATGTCTTGGAGACGGTACAGCCAAAGTGCTCTTTGGAGGCAAGAATTATGAGGCTTTGCCTCACATACTTTGGACATGTTTCTAGGAGTTTGCTATTCCTTGGAAAGGGAAATGATATTGGGAAAAGTGGAGGGTCAACAAGGGAGAGGAAGGCCTTCAAGCAAGTGGATTGACATGATGGATTGACATGACGGTGACTGCTGCAACTGGCTATTGTATGTCAGAAAGTGTGAGGATGGCACAGAACATAACAGGGCACAGATCTTTTGTTCATAGGCTTCCTATGAGTTGTGCTCAACTCGATGACACCTAATAATAATAACAAGCAATATTTTACTAATGATATAATTGTTCTATATTCATTTTCTGTTGGCTCACTCTTCTTAGGAATGGGAACAATTATAGATCTTATATATTCAGTAGGCCAGGTAGCTGTGCTGTAAGTTTCCTGGTTCAGACTGTTTATCCCCTCCAGGGCTGCATTTATTAGTTGCAACATGCCAATTATATCCTGGATTACAAAAGAATCACTGAGTGATAACTTTATAATGCTACTGTTGATCAATAGTCCAAATCCTAACAAAGAAAATAAAATAATAATGTTTGTTATTGTTGTGTGTCATTGAGTAGGATATGCAACCCATAGTCGACCCTCCAGTGAATTTTTAGAAGTTGTCAACCACATGGGAGATTACCAAGCTTTCTCCCGTGGATCAGCTGGTGGACTGAAGTAATGGATAGACTTGAGCAGCTGTTAGATTCTAGCAGGTAGTGGATTTGAACCACTGACTTTAGGTTAGCCACCAGAGTTCTCTAAAACAATAACAATATACTATTCGTGAAAAGGAAGCTCTGAATGTGTTCTTTGAGAAGGTTGTGTTGCTAACCAAGATTTGGAGCTTCCCTGGCACTTTGCATTTATCAGCAGTTCCATAAGAGAAAGGGGCGAAATCTCTTCTCATGTGATATATAGGCTCTCAAGAATTCACTGGAAGGATAGCTACTAGTCAGTTCTGACTCAATACAAATGAGTTGGAGATTCATTAAAATTTTATAAGCATTTTTTTCTTTAATTTAATTCATTAAAATGTGTATTCTTCCATTTAATTCATTAATAATGAATTAGTTTTTATTCTTTAATTTAGTATATGGACTATTGTTACTGTGTGGCATCAAGACAGACCAAACTATACTATAGGAGTAAAACTCTCTCCACGAGTTTTCCTAAGGTGATATATCACAGGAAGGAGACTGCTCAGCCTTCTCTTCTGGAACAGGTGATGGTTTTGAACTGCATGCCTTTGAGATTTCAGCACAGCTTCTTACCAGTAAACCACCAGAGCTCTGTTCCACCAGCTGCTCCATAGGGGAATGTTTGAATTTACTAGGTGTTCTGTAGAAGGAAGATGGACAATCCCCTCTCTTGTTTTTGCTGTTGTTAAGTGTTATCAAGTTACTTGTGACTCATAGGTACCCTATGTACAACAGTGAACTCCTGCTCTATCTTGTGCTAAGATTATCATCTCCTATACACCCACCTCCATTACTCCAGCCACTGAGTCAATCCATCTCATCAAGGATCTTCCTTCCTTATGCTGTCCCTCCACACTCCCATGCATGATGTCCCTCTTCAAGGACTAGTCCCTCCGTGCAACATGTCAAAAGTATGTCAGATGGAGTTTCAGAATCTTTGTCTCCAAGGAACAGCCTGGTTTTGCCTTCTCTAGTGTGAAACTGTGTATTCCCCTTGCAGTTCAGAGTGTATTCAACATCTTATTCAGCACGACAACTCAAAGACATGAATTTTTCTTCTGTTTTCTTTGATCATTTTCCAGTTCTGTGACGCATAACAAGAAATTGAAAAGACCATGGACCTTAATCTCTAGAATGATATCGTTGCTCTTCAGTACTCTGGAGATGTCCCTGACAGCAGAATTTCCCAGTGCAATTTGTCTTTAAATTTCTTGTCTGCTTATTTATTGTCTTATGCAGGATAAGATAAGATAGATGAATGGGACCCTCTAAGAATGAAATTGCTATGCACATCCAAAAGCTTCTCTGACAGGATAAAAAGGGAAGCCACAAACTGGGAAAAAGTATCTGGTAATGGCATGTCAGATAAGGGATTTATATCTAAATTTATAAAATACTTGAGCACCACAACAAGATAAAGGTAAACAATCCAATTGAAAAATGGACACAGGATATGAACAGACACTTCACCAAAGAAGACAGTCAGATGGCCAACAAGCACATTAAGAAATGTTCAAAATCCCTAGCTCTAAGAGAGATGCAAATCAAAAGAACTATGAGATATCCTCTTACCCCAGTCAGAATAGCAAAATTTAACAGAACAGTAAGCAACAAGTTCTGGTGAGGTTGTGGAGAAACTGAAATCCTTATTCACTGTTGGTGGAAGTGTAAAATGGTGCAACCACTGTGGAAAATGGTGTGGCGCTTTCTCAAAAAGTTGCAAATAGAGATACCATTTGACTCAGCAATTCCACCACTGGTAATATAACCTAAAGAGACCATAACCAACATCCAAGCAGATATATGCACAACCATGCTTATCGTGGCTTTGTTCACAAAGTAAGGAGTTGGAAACAACCTAAGTGCCCATCAACAAACGAATGGATAGAGAAGCTAATACTATGCTGCATTGAAAAACAAGGAACCCATGCAATATTATTCAAAATGGGTGACCCTGGAGGACATTATGCTGAGTGAAGTATCTCAGTCACAAAAGGACAAATACTGTATGGTGACACTGTTGTAGAATGGGACCGACATCAGGGTTGGGGTAAAACTGAGAAAAACTGGATAAATTATGTATACTGCATTGAAACAGATGAGGAAGAGAACAATTTACAAGCGATATATGATAGGGTATCATGGTTATCACAAGAGTTCAGAATTAAGGTTGCATAGTGGAGTGTACTTGGGTGGTGTGGGGGTGGGGTGGTGCAGGGGGATTGTATACCAATGAAAGAATTTTTCTTTTACTTTTTAAAGAGATGAGTGAACTGAGGCAGAGGGCTGGGCAGGAATAAAACTGCAACAATGAATGAATGGAAACTCAAAACCTCTATAAATGTTCATTAAAATTAATAAAATAAAAAATTGTCTGCTTGTAGCAAGAATGTTAATTGTGGAGTCAAGCAAACTGATGCTGTTAACAATCTCAATCTTTTCATCAACTATTATGATGTTGTCAATCTGCCCAGTGGTGAGAATCTCTCTTTTCTCGATGTTGAGCTTCAATCCATATTCAAGGTTGCAGTCCTTGACCCTCTGCAACAAACGCCTCAGGTCTTCCTGTTTTGGCAAGAAAGATTGTGTCATCTGCATAACACAGGTTGTTGATGAATTTTCCTCCAACCTTGATGCCACATTATTGCCCTTGAAAGCTCACTGGAGAGTCAACTATGAGTCAGTTTCAATTGGACAGTAGTCAACAACAAATGTATGTAAGCCTTATTCATGAGAGAAACCTCATATTAATTTTCAATGGATAGATAGATTACTAACTGATAATATCTCTTCTTGGTAGAGAAGGTTTAATACTAATAGACAAAGTCTTTTAATTTTTAGCTGTTCTGCCAGAGCTGAAGGCAAAAGGTAGTTAAAAATGAAATAATCTAATATATATTCTCCAAGATCTTCTAAGAAAGTAGCGGCTTTTCTAACAAAGCGCTTTAGGTTAGCCAAATTACTACATAATGTTCTACAATTTAAATGGTTTATGAAATAATAATTTCCAATTGTTTCTATGAGCTACAAGATTTTTTAAAGAAAGTAATTATTTGTACATTAGTTTGCATTTTATTTTCTAAATTCAGAAAAGGTAAAGTATATATGATTTTTAAATCTTTGTGTGAGCAGTATAAAATTAGAATGTCACTGATAGAGCATTTTTCATATTGTATTATTTGAAAACCAAATAATAACAGGAATCATTCTAATTTTTCCTCTTGGCTAGAAATAAATATCTGAGAAAGAATAAGTGACTTTTCATAATGTACTTCCTTGCTGTATAAAAAAGGTTTTAACAATTTCAATTGGGTTGTGTTTGGCTGAAATTATATTTCTTAATGCTGACATTAAAGGATCCCACAAGTGTAGTATGTTATATATCACACTAGGAACTGATATGTTGGGTAGTTTGATAAAAAGATGGGCAATTTTCCCCAGAAGAATTAAATGTGTCTCCCTTGGAACTCTTATACAGATTTTAATTATGTTGATTTTAAACTGACTTGTTAACACTAAGAATTTTATTTCTTTGTTTACATTAAAATTTATCATAACATATAAATGTCTCAGCTCTTCAGATCAAATTATTTAAATATTTCAATTGATTTTGCTAGGACTGTATTAATTACTATAACCAGGTTTGAGCAAAGTCCGTAGTATGATCAAATTAAACATTATTACATTATTATCAGAGATCTTTCACCAAAGAGTAAAATATGTTACTGTTGAATCAATTCTGACTAGCAGTGACCTTTAAGACAGAGTAAAACTGCAAAATAGCTTCCAAGGCTATATGTTTTACCAAAGCTAGGGGAACAAACAGGTTAGTCCTTTAGAGGGTGAGATCAGGCTGCTCCTTGGAGGCAAGGATTCTAAAGTTTTGTCTGACATACTTTGGACATGTTGCAAGAAGGGACCAGTTCTTGGAGAAGGACATCATGCTTGAGAGGGTATAGTGCAAGAGAGGAAGACTTTTGATGAGATGGATTCATTCAGTGACTAAGTTAAAGGGGTAGGGGTATCAGAGACAATAAGATTGGCACAGAATAGGGCAGGATTTAGGGCTATTGTACATAGGGTAACTATGACTTGCACGCAACTTGATGGCATGTAAAACAACAACATCTATGTTTAATGGACTATGCAAAGGCATTTGATTCTGGGAATCATGACAAATTGTGGCTAACCTTGAAAAGACTAGGGATCCAAGAACACTTATTTGTGCTTATGCAAAATCTGTATTTGAATCAGGAAACAGCTGTCAGAACAGAGAAAGGAAATACCGCGTGGTTCAAATAAAAAAAAGTTTATGCTACGGATGCATCCTATATAACTTTTTAATCTTTATGTAGGACAGATCATTCAGGAGGCTAGACTTTATGATGAGGAATTGTCATCAGAATGTGGCATTGACAGCCTGTACCATGCAGATGACAAAACCTTGCTTCTTGAAACTGAGGAGGACCTGAAGCATGTGCTGTAGAAGGTTAAGAACCACAGTCTTCAAGATGTATAGAACCTCAAGGTCAAGAAACAAATTCTCACCACTGGGCCAATTAGGAGCATCATGATAGATGGAGAAGAGATTGAGACTGTTAATAATTTCAGTTTATTTGGCTCCACAAACAATATTTGTATCATCAGTAGTCACGGAATCAAAAGCCAAATTGTATGGGGAAACTTTGCTGTCAGGGAACTCACCAGAATGCTGAAGAGCAATGATGTCAATCTAAAGACTAAAATATGCTTGATCCAAGCTGTGATCTTTCTATTTACTTGCTGTGCATCAAAGAGGTAGACAATGGCTAAGGATAATAGAAAAAGACTTGATGTTTTTGAGTTGTGGTGCTAAAGAGAGATACTGAATGTACCATGGACTGCCAAGAGAACAAACAGATGTGTCCTGCAGAAGGTGAAACCAAGCTGCTTCTTGAAAGCAAGGATTTTGAAGCTCCACCTCACATATGTTGGGTATGTTGCCAGAAGAGATCAGTCCTTGGAGAAGGACATCGTGCTTGGAAAGCTGGTGGGACAGCACCTCAGGGAAGACCTCAGATGAGCTGAATTAACACTGCAACTGGGGTACTGGGAATAGGGGTGTCAGAGTCAGTGACACTGGTTCAGGATAAGGCAGGGTTCAGAGCTATTGTACATAGGGTCTCTATGAGTTGTAGATGACTCAAAGAGACATAACAAAAACATATTTCAATTAAATTGAAATCATCTTTCCAAATCTATTCCACACATGAAAATGACTTTTAATTGTTGTTGTGTACTATCGAGTCAGAATTGACCCATAGCTGACCCACCACAGTGTTTCATGAGCAGTAAATCATGTGGGATTTAGTTACCAATTTTTCTTCCATAAAGCAACTGGTGGATTTGTACCAGGTGCCTTGGGGTTGACAGTGCAGCTTTTTACCATATGCCCAATTTATATTTTCAATAAATTAAATTTCAACTTCTTAGGTTTATGTGTCATTATTTCCACAGAAAGCTTTTTTGTTTACACAGTTGCTCCTTGGTGACATTTTTCATTCTAATAGATTATCTACTAGTTGCATATTGACTAAGGCTGACAGAAGAATCGATGCCTTCGAGTTGTGGCCGGGAGAGACTTATCCTTGGAGATGAACATCATGCTCAGAAGGGTGGAGAGACAGCACAGGAGAGGATGACCCCTGATGAGATGGACTGATACAATGATTGGGGCATTGGTGTGTCAGAATTTGTGAGATTGCCTTAGGACAGGGCAGGGTTCAGAAGTGCCATACACAGGGTAGTTATGGGTCACAGGCAATTCGATAGCACATAACAACAATAACAACAGTTACAAATGTGATTGTAAATACAGTAATTGAGATTTTTAAATCTAATTGGGTTATGGTACAAGTGGATGATTATGACTTAATTTACTATTTAGTGACAGTTCAAGCTGAATAGTAATTTTACCAATATCTAAAATGGGATTGCTTAGTAAAGTGAATAGAATGCCCATGGGATGATTATTCCTTCTTTACAGAACACATAATACATGGCATTGATGTGGGAATCTTGTTCTGACAGCAGGTGATTTTGCTTAGAAAATATGGCAAAGTATACAAGTACTGAGTAAAATTTATGAACCTTTGAAATTTATGCCACTCATATTATGCCTGCTTTGATGTCACTAAGACAATATTGTATTGAATTATAGTTAGGGATCATTTGTATACCTAACTTCTAAAAAGATATATTTTAAAGTAGAATCAATATAATGTACAATTAAAATGTGTAGTTTTAGTATAAATTTTATGATTTTATTCTTTTATTTTATTCTTAACAAAAAATTTTAAGGCAAAGATCGCTTTTGAAGTAGTCAGATAAGAAACTTAGTAATTATTTTAATAATTAGCAATTTTGATATACATAGAAAGTTTAGGGGGGAAATTGTTTTTCCTCTCTCAGTACAGCAGTTTATAGATTTTAGTTTGTTTTCAAGTCTGTTCCACATATAGATGAATTTTCATGAAGGCTAAGACAGTATTGTAAAAGAGTATTATTTTATGCTTTGCAATATCCATGATATAGAAGAAAGGTAATAAATCATATTAAATCTTTTTGTAAATATTTGACTTTTAAAGGAGCTCTGGTGGTGCAGTGGTTAAGCTCGAGGCTGTTAACCAAACATGCCAGATCAGAGCTTCCTAGGAGTCGACAAGAGAGGAGGAACTGTACTCTGTCCTACAGTGACCCACTGCTGACAAGCTTAGGTTTTGTTATTTAATAATATTTATATGACTAGTGGCTATTTTCCTCTAAAATTATAAATTGTTCCTAAAAAATGATTTGTTTTTTTCAAAGCTCTGCAATTTTTCCTTACTGTTACACCATTAAACCTAGGCCAAACTCTCATTGGCCTAATACCACAGATTATTACAAGTTTACAGGCAATTCACCCTGGTTTTATAAATCAGATAATATCTCATAACTCATATTTTCATTGTTGTTGTTATGTGCCATCGAGTCGCTTGCGACTCATAGTGACCCTATGTACAAGAGCCCTAAACGCCATTCTATCCTGTGCTAACCTCGCCGTCTCAAATAAACTCATTCCCACCACTCCACTCACAGAATCGATCCATCTCATCGATGGTCTTCCTGTCCTGCATCTTCCCTCCACTCTCCCAAGCATGATGTCTCTCTCCAACGACCAGTCCCCTCCTTTCAACATGCCCAAAGTATGTCAGATGAAGCTTCAGAATCTTTGACTTCAAGGAGCACTCTGGCTTCACCTTCTCCAGGACAAACCTGTTTGTTCTCCTAGCAGTCCATGGTATATTCAAACTCTTTTCCAGCACCACAACTCAAAAGCATCAATTCTCTTTCTATCATCCCTATTCACTGTCCAACTCTCTGATGCATAGCACGTAATTGCAACGACTATAGCCCGGATCAGGTGCACCTTAGTTTCCAGTCTGACGAGGTTGCTCTTCAGTACTCTTGAGAGGTCCCTCACAGCTGACTTTCCCAATGAAATTTGTCTCCTGATTTTCTGGCTGCTGTTACCAAGAGCGTTGACTGTGGAGCCAAGCAAACTAAAACTGTTAACTATCTCCATCTCTTCACCATCCATTCTGATGCTGCCAATTGGCCCAGTGGTGAGAACCTTTGTTTTCTTGATGTTGAGCTTCAATCCATTTAGGAGGTTACAATCCTTTTCCTTGTGTAGCAAGCGCTTTAGGTCCTCCACCATTTCAGCAAGCTGTGTAGTGTCATTTGCATAACGCAGGTTGTTGATGATTCTTCCACCAATCCTGATGCCACGTTCCTCTTTTTATACATCTGGGATGATCTGTTCTGCACACAGATTGAAAAGGTATGGAGATGGAATACATCCCTGATGAACCCCCTTCTTGATTTTGAACCATGTAGTGTCTCCTTGCTCTGTTCTGACAACTAACTGCCTCTTGGTCCGAATATAAGTTTTGCATTAGCACAATCAAATGTTCTGGGATTCCCATTCTTCTCAGAGTCAGGCACAGCTTGTTGTGATCCACACAGTCAAAAGCCTTTGCTTAGTCAATGAAGCACAGATAGACATTCTTCTGGTATTCGTTGCTTTCTGTCAAGATCCATCTAACATTAGCTATAATATCCCTAGTAACCACGACCTCTTCTAAATCCAGCCTGCACATCTGGAAGTTCTCTGTTGACATATTGTTCCAAATGTATTCTTTTCAAATCTCTCAATGTCTTCCAGTTTGTCTTTGAATAAAAAGAAACATTATGCTGAGTGAAATATCTCAGATGCAAAAGGACAAATTATGCATGGTGCCACTGTTGTAAAATGAGACTGATATCAGGGTTGGGGTAAGACTGAGAAAAATTGGATAAATTGTGTATACTGCACTGAAACCGATGAGGGAGTGAATAATTTAAAATGATGTATGATAGGGTCTTATGGTCATCTCAAGAGTCCACAATTAAGGTTGCATCGTGGAATGTACTTGGGGTGGTGGGAGGGGTGCGGGGGAATTTGTGTACCAGGGAAGGAGTGTTTCTTTTACTTTTGAAAGAGAGTAGCGAACTGGGGGAGACCGGGGGGGGGGAGGATGGGTAGGGAGAGGAGTGCAGCAATGAATGAATGGAAATCCAAAATCTCTGTAAATGCTCATTAAAATTATTTAAAAAAAAAAGAAAGAAAGAAAATAAACAAACAAAACAAGCTCTTAAGGCACTGTATCTTCTGGCAATTTCTCCATCCTGTTTTGACTGGCCTCACTGATTTCTTAAGTCTGTTGCTGATGATACCTTGGCTTAGAAAGGTCTGTCTTTTCTTATCTATATCTATCAATCTATCTATCTATCTATCTATCTATCTATCTATCTATCTATCTATCTATCTAGTTCTAACTAGCCTTTTAGTTTTCAGTCTATTGCTTCCACCAAGAAGTTATAACTATACATTTCTTTTACTAAGAATTATAAACTTTTAGTATTATCTCATTGTACCATTTAATCATTTATGTTTTCACAGTAGTAAATTAATATTTCTTCAGCTCATTATGTGACTAACTTCTATATATTATACTGTGTAACAGTTATAAGGCCCTCACTGATTACACAATGATTAAATCTGGAACTCTGGTTGCATGTTTTGTAGCAAATTACATTGCTAATCAAAAGACTTCCCATCTCTGGCAGTTCTAATCCACTAGCAGTTCTAAGTGAGAAAGATTAACAGTCTACACACATGGACTTCCAAAAGAGCAAACAGATATATCTTAGAAAAAGTGCAGCCCCAGTGCATCTTAGAGGCAAAAGTAATAAAGCTTTGCCTCACTACTCTGGGCATATTGCTAAGCGACACTATCTCTTGGAAGGAGACATCATATTTCAAAAGGTGGAGGGACAGCAAAGGAGAGGAAGACCCTTAACTGGGGGGATTGACACAGTGACTGTATCAATGGATAAGTTTGTCAGAGATTGGGAGGATGGCCAGGGTAAGACAGGATTCAGTTCAATTGTTGACAGGGTTGTTATGAGTCATAGTTGCTTGAAGGCACCTAATAAAAGATCTTATTGTGATGGACACTCTCAGAAACCTAGTGGGGGATCACTATGAGTCAGAAGTGAGCAACAATGATGAGGTTTTGTTTGTTTGAATGATTTTTAATTCTATTAATTTTTCATTTTTCATTTATGTTTATTCATCCCTTTCTCTTGAAAATATTTTCTTCACTTCTTTCCTCTTTTCTGATGCCTTTCTCGTTATATCATTCTACTATACCTTTAAAGTATGATTACTTCAGAGCTTAGTTTTTTGCTATTTCTGGTTATACACAGATCTTTAGTGAGATCATTCTATCTCATGATGTTATATACCTTATTATCCATTGCATAACAATTTATAGATATTATAACTACAATCTAGAACTTTCTCCTGAATGCCACATTAATATAACCAACTCCTATTAGCCAGTTTCAATTAGATACCTAATAGGCTTTTCTTACTCCACATGTTCACAACATGTTATCATGTTCTTCTCCAAGTTTTGTCCATCATATAAATGTAGTATTGTCTTTCAAGTTTTCCAAGACAAAAACTCAAACAGCCAAAGATTTGAAATAATTTTCTATTCTTCCCTTTCTATAATGATCAACTCTGCTCAAGTGTCTCTTATGTTTGGCCCTTCTGTTCAAAACTGAAGGAATGCTGGTGGTACAATGGTTAAAAATTCATCTGCTCCCCTTTTCCTTATGAATCAGGGTGAAGTCTCTCTCAGGAAGGAGAGATAGGGAATGGCAAAGGACACACTGACAAAGGAGATTAATCAAAACTGGCTTCGACAAGCACTGTGGCAATCAGATAATTAAAGCAGACATTCGGGGGCGGGGGGGGGAGAAGAACGAACTGGGGAGGAGGGTAGAGAAAACAGTGCAACAATGAATGAATGAAAACCCAAAATCTCTGTAAATGTTCACTAAAACTAATAAAATTTAATAATAATTAAAAAAAATGCAGCTGCTCACTGAAAGATTGGCTGTGAAGTCCACCCAGCAGGTTGAATCCACCCAGCACCTATAGGAATTTAATTTTGACAAGGCTTTTCCATCATTAATCTTTGACAAAAACTGAGTACATGGGACACATTTTATTCATCACTAAATATTCTGCTTCTGACTACATGATTGAGTTAGTAACAAAGTTTGAGTTCTCCAAAAAGCACTTTGTGGGAGCAAGAGGTGGGGGGGAAGGCCTTGTAATCCAGTTCTGAAAATCTCAGCCATTGTTAACCATAGGGAGCATAATATAACTCCAACACACATGAGGTCTCTATGAATTGATGTGGACTCATGACAACTGCTTTTGTTTGGTTAGGGGTTTTTGGGTTTGTTTGTTTTCTTTTTTAATTTAACTTATATTTGGTTATCAGCGATATTGCAACACTTTAACATATTTTTTAAAAAAATTTCTTTTGTAGTTCATTACATTGTTTGCTGCCATTCAGGTGACTTTCAAATCATGACAGCACTTGACTCAACCAAATAAAATATATTTTATCTCTCACCCAGCCCAATGGTTGATTACAGATTGAATTATTTTTATATACTAATGAATTGCTGTTAATATGATTAATTTTATACAACAGATTTCCAAGCTTGTCAACTGAGTCTGTAGTTGCCTGCAAGCTCTGGTGAATTCTGTTTCAAGATCATCCGAATTTAAATTCTTTGGAGTATCATAATTATATGAGGTAGAGAGTACTGATACTTCTATCCTACCCTACTAAAGGGAAAGTAGAAGAGTAAATCAATAGGACAAATACTAGGATGCAGGTACCACATATCTTTTCAGGAGTTTCAACCATATATTTTACAAATGATAATTATTTTATATTTGCATGTCAAGTCAAGAAATCTAACCCATCTCATTTAATATATAAAGTAGCCTTATTTGTAGGATAGTTTAACTGTTGGCCTTTTAGCACTCATTGTGAAAAAGCCCCAAATGCTCAACTAGTAGTTTTACATTGATCATTGTGCTGCTTCTTATTAAACACATTTTTAGAACTCTTTAAGCAGACATTGAGATTTTAATTACAGACTTTCTAAACTACCACACATCAGCTATAGAATAAGCAAAAACCAATTTTATTAGCATAATAAAATGACACAAGCCAAATGAATAAATTGAGTCCCAGAAGATCTTGCCATTTCGATGAGATGTGTTTAGACAGAATAAAAAGTAATACAATGATTTATTTATGGAGGAAATGAGGGCATAAACTTGAAGGGGCAATGCTTACAATAATTTCTAATTACAATACAAAGTTTTATTCTGTTTTGATGGCAAATGAGTTGTGTTTACCCAAATGTCCACAGTAAAACCCAAGTCTGTATTTGCATTTCAAGAAGAGGGAGGCACAGGGGAACACACAGCTCCACTAAGTCAAGTGAAAAATAATATTCTTTCAGACTTGCAAATATATTATCTAGAGAAGCCTTTTTATTCTGACCCACAGTAGTTTCCACTGAGCAACATGAATGGAGACAGTTATACAATAGTAAATAGATACCCTATTGAGCAAATAAATATTCTAACTTCTCTAGTGTGAGAAAGTAACAACAAAACAATAAAATACACCAAAACTAGGCAAACATATATCATATTAAGTAAAACCACATTTTAAAGCCATTACAATTATCTCTACTTTGACTTATTAAAATAAATACAATTTGCATGTGTGCATCTCTTAAGCCTACTCCCCTCCTAAAAAGAGCTCAGCATTTCACTTTATTTGCGCTTAAAATATTTACAAAATATTCCTCTTTTATTGAGAAAATGAACACTTGTTCCTTTTCCCAATAATGAACAAATGGATTAACATAGGAGGGATGACTGACAGACCCAAAAGAAGAAGATAAGATAAAAAAAAAAATGTGCATCTTATTTGAAAAAATAGTTTCCAGTATTCTATTCTAGGAAGTTACTACTTAGTCTAGAGATTAAGGTGCACCTATTCCAGGCCGTGGTCTTCACAATTATTGTTATGTATCGAAAAGCTGGACAATGACTAATGACAGGAGAAGAATCGATGCCTTTAAGTCATGGTGCTCAAGAAAAGTCTTGAACATACCATGTACCACCAAGAGAATAAACAGATCTGTTTTGAATAGGGTGAAACCAAGCTAATCATTGTAGGCTAGGATTTTGAACCCACTTGGGGCACATAGCCAAGAAAGACTTGTTTTTGGGGAAAGAAATTAGGCTCAAAGGGGTAAATGGACAACACAGAAGAGGAGGACCCCGAATGAGACAGATTGACACAGTAACTGAGGCAATGGGGGTAGGTGTGTCGGAGTCAGTGAGACTGGCTCACGATAGAGCAGGCTTCAAAGCTGCTATGAGTTACAGGTGACTTAACTGCACATAACAACAACAAGAAGCCACTACAAAAAGAGAGAGACAGCTATATTATATATGGAGAAGTATGAGATAGCAAATGTCCAGCAGATGATCAGTGCAGGAATTCAATCATCCACCTTTCCATCTCTCTTTGCCCCTCTTTTCCTCCATTACTCCTTCCCTCTCTTCTGTCATTATTCCAGCATCCCTGCATGTATTTATCTATTCTCCTAACGTTTAAAAGTAGTTTAAGAAGAAAATAGTTGCTAAAATTTCTTTAATATGATCTTATTAACTTCTTTATCGGCAAATCATTGCCATTTTATTCTGTTTTCCCTCTATCCTGCCAAACAAACAAACCATTAAAAACAAAAACAAAAAAACCCCACAAACCTGCTGGTGGCATATTTAAGTGTATTGCTGAAAACTGAAATGTTGGTACTTCACACTGCAGGAGAAATATGTGGAAATCTGTTCCCATAAAGATTAGAGACTTGGAAACCATATGGGGCAGTTCTCTGTCCATTAGCTTATGAAGAATCAAAATTAACCTAGCCTCTCACTAACTTCAGTTCTACCTGGTTACCTCAGTAATTGCACTTCAATAATGATAATGATTTAGATGAATTTTAATATTGATTAATCTAGTCTGTTTATAAGATTTCACGTATTAAAAGCCCTGGATTTTGAAGTAAAAAATCTGGTTTTGACTCGCTAGGTCTTTTACTCAATGTGTGGATTTACATAAATGTCTTTCTAACACATTCTTTCCTTGTTTTTAATTTTTAAATGACAGTACCAATTCAAGGGCTTTAGTGAGGATAAAAATAAGAAAACATACAATACAATTTTGTTACTTGCTGTTGATGCGTTGTGCTCTTGATTTGGAACCAACTCATCGCTGACCCTCCAGCAGGTTTTCAGAGGGAGTAAATCAGAAGGGAAGAGAGTCCCCACCCTTCTCCCACTTAGTAGCTGGTGAACTTGAAAGACCTGCTTTTGGGATTGCAGCACAACTTATAATTATTATTTCTACTCACTTTCATCAAAGCTAGAAAAGCATTTCAGTAAGAAATTTTATGTTCATATCCATCATTGCACGTTACACACGTACATCAACTTTCCAAGAGAAATGAGATAGACTACAAAAGTCAACTGAGCATAATCTTCTGAAATGTGCCAACTTATGGCCTTCTACTTAGAGGCTTTTTTCTTTTTGGTATTTAAGAAATCACATGTTAAAGAAACGATTTTTTTAGATAAAAACAAAGAACTCAACTTATTTTACATATTAATCTTGTGGAGGACAAAATTATATAAGCTTCCAAATTGGTTTCTTGATGAATTATTTTTTATAAATATCTTCTTAGCAGTGATGCAAACAGTTTAATAACTTCCTGTATCTTTTAAATTAAATTCAAACATGGCCTCAATAAAAGGAGACTTTATTTTCAAGAAAAAATATTTTTGTGGTTTTTTTTGTTGTTTATGTATACGATTGAGTTGAAATTGATCTGTAGCTGATCCTCTGGTGGGTTTTCAGGGGCTGTAAATTACACAGGTATTTGACTGTGTAGATCCTAACAAATTGTGGCTTACATTGAGAAGAATTAAAGTCCCAGAGCACTTGATTGTGCTTCTGTGGAGCCTGGATGCTGTTGAACACAAACCTGCTTGCTGAAAGTGAAGAGGGCTTGAATCACTTATTGCAAAAGATCATGGAATGCAGCCTTCAGTATGGACTGCATTTCAATGTGAAGAAAACAAAGATTCTTAGCACTGAATGATAGGCAACATATGACCGATGGAGAGGAGAAAGATACTGTCAACAGCTTAATCTTGCTTGGATCCACAATCATTGGAACCAGTAGTCAGGAAATAAGGAGACACATTGCACTGGGAAAATCTGAGTTAGGGACCTCTCCAATTATTGACTAATAATATCAGTTTGAGGATTAAGGTGTATCTGATTAAGGGCATTAAGGTGTATATTTTCAGTCACTTTCTAGGCATCTGAGAGCTGGACAATGAATAAGAATGACAGGAAAGAATTGATACCATTGAATTGTGGTGTTGGAAAAGAGTACTGGCTATCCTACAGATGGCCAAAAGAACAAACAGGTTAAGTCTTGGAGAGAGTGCAGTAGGAGTGCTCACTGGAGGCAAAAATAATGTGGCTTCTCCTCACTTACTTTGGCATGTTGCTAGGAGGTGCTGTTCCTTGGAGAGCGGCATGGTGCTAGGAAGGGTGGAGGATTGGTGAAAGAGAGTAAGACCTTCAACCAGGTGGATTGACATGGTGATTGTTGTTATAGGCTCTTGTGTGTCAGGAAGTTTGAGTATCTCAAAGTAGGATAGAACAAGGTTCAGATCATGTGTTCATAGGGTTGCTATGATTCATACCCAATTCAACGGCACCTAACAACAACAAGAAGTTGCACAGGAGAAGGCGGCCCATCTTTCTTCTGTGAAGCAGCTGACAGAGTTGAACTATGAACTACTGCACTGGCAGTGCATATTTTCACCAACAAGGAACCACTACTCCAATTTTTAGTACCTAAATAACCCTGCAACTTAATTTTCATTTAATTCCCTTCATCTTTGACTTTGGGTTGATATTTTTTAAACATATTACTTACATAATTTGGTTTTAAAAGGTAAAGGTGAAAACAGAAAGGGGGAAAAATACAACAAAACAAAACAACCCTATAAAGTCAGTTGCTCATTTTTATATGATATCATCAGTGTTAATGGTAATTTTACGTTAAATATGAGAAATTAATAACATTTTTACAATGAATGGCACCTAGAACTCACAAAAATATTTAAAGTACTAAGTCATAACTTGAATCACATTTTTCTCCCCACTTAGATTTCTTTAAATAACAATAAATAATACCTTTTAAATAGTACTAGTTTTTTCTCTCTTTTCATATTTTATCCACATTAATGTCACAATACATGAAAGGGCTAGGTATATTATATTATTTTGGAATTAAATACTAATATAATGAGATTAATTAAATGTTCAAATCTGTTGTGAACAGGGTTGCTATGAGTCATACTAGACTTGACTGCACTTAACAACAACAAAATGGGTTGCAATATCAGATTCAACCTACATCTGTATGACTGCAAGGCTGACTGTTTGAATATGTAGAATACATAATATAATACAATGCAAAGTACAGGTATTCCAGTTTAGATAAAATCTCACAGTAGTTTGGAGTAATGTTCAATTACTTCTGTGCCTTTTAATTCATCCCCCAAAAGCCTGAGTACAACATACAATGGCGAACCTTGGGTTCGAAATGTCATATTCAAATTAAAGAGCAGATATTTTGATATTCACAGATGAATAAACCTTTTAATTAACAATATGTATGCATGACAATTACTTGACAAATCCATTAAATTGAAATAGTGATTCTCATCTAACAGAAGTATATCTCTGAGATTTCTGAGTGCTCAGCATTATCTGTTAATTCTTATGTAAAGTCTGAATAGATATGCTAATTCTTATTTGAGCACTGAATAATGATTATATGATTGTTGGGACTTAAGATTTTCACATTGAGTGTAATGATGAAAAGGCTAGTCTAAAATATAGCTTAAATGTTATCCACACAAGTACCAATTTTTGAATAAACATAAATGCTTAAAAATTAAGATAAAACACAAAAATACAGTTAATAAGCTGGTATGATTTTAATTTTAAAAAGATTTTGAAATAATATTAATAGAATAACCTTAGAAAATGTTACAGACAGTTTTATGTATTTTCTAAGGTATATTTCTTTTTCTTTCTAAATGACAAGTTATTCATTAAGTTCTTTCTTAAAATTCACTATAATGTAGAAATGGACTATATATTGAAAAGAGTTTGACATCAGAGCAGTAGACAAGTTAAAAACTCTTGCATTCATCCAAACAAAAGAAGGGATAATTTTAAAAGGCATGATTCATGTTGTGTAGTCTTTAGGATGTTGAGCTGCTAACACTAAAGCAGTGCTTCTGTGGTTGTTCAAGTCCAGTAGTGGTTCCTTGGAAGAAAGAGGTAATATCCATCCCATGTACTTTACAACCTCTTAAAACCCTCTGGAGTATCCCCTGGAGCATAAGGGTGAGTGTCTCTCCTGAGTCTCTGTGTCATTAATGGTATTAGAAGATATTCTAAGCCCTTTCTGCTCCTCAATTGTTAGATTTCAGGAAAAGAATTTGACAGAGTAATTTATTTTCCTCTTCACAGTAGAGAGTGGTGAGGATGCTTGGCTATGGGTAAACGTGCAATGAATTGATGTAGATCTTCTATCAATGGCCTTCCATTTGTAATGAAGTATTTATTGTATTAAGGAGGTAGGATTAGTGAGGATACAAGCCCTACTCTCCTAGAGGCCTTTATAAATTTATGGAAACTCAATGCTTGCTCTGTTGGGATGTTCATTTTCCTGACATGACATCCAGCTGTACTACAACTTATAGCTGCAAGATCTTGGACCATCACTTCAGTCTTTGCCTACACCACCCACAGTAACATAAGCCATTTCCCTGAAGGATTTAAGTTTTGTGAGACGTTCCAGTGAACATAGAACTAAAAAGATGTAAAAAAGAGTGGGAGAACTTAATTGACCAGGAAGAGTTAATGTAAAAAAAAAATGATTGAGTGATGTTGTTGTTGCCATTAGCTGCTGTTGAGTAGAGTACAACTCACAGTGACCTATGTACAACAGATCTGAAGCCCATCCTATCCTTTGCTATCCTCACACTTCCAGACACACTAGAGATTATTGCAGCAGTCACTGTGTCAATCCACCTGGTCAAGGGTCTTCCTCTCCTTCACTGATCCTTCACCCTTCCAAGTGTCATGTCCCTCTCTAAGGAATAGCCCCTCTCGCAACATGCTTGAAGTATCTGAGGTGAAGCCTCATCATCTTTTTCTCCAGAAAGCACTCTGGCTGCACCATCTCCAAGATATATTTGTGTGTTATTTTGGTCCTCGATGGGATGTTCTGTGTTCTTCTCTAATACCACAGCTCAAAGGCATTGATTCTTCTTCTCTCATCCCTATCTGCTGTCCAACTCTCAGATGCATAACATATGACTGGAATGACCATGTCCTAAATCAGTGCACTTTAGTCCTCAAACTGACATGATTACTCCTCAATGATTTTAAGGGTTCCCTAACTGAAGACCTTTCCAGTGCAATAAGACCTTTCCTTATTTCCTGACAGCTGGTACCAAGGGTGATAATTGTGGATGAAGTTGTTGACAGTTTCAATCTCTTCTCCATCCATCATGATGTTACCTATTATTACACTGGTAAGAATCTTGTTTTCTTGACATTGAGATGCAATCCATATTGAAGGTTGTAGTCCTTGATCTGCAACAAGAGTTTCAAGTCTTCCTCACTTTCAGCAAGCAAGGCTGTGTCAACTGCACAACACAGCTTATGATGAACCTCTGTCTGATCCTGATGCCATATTCCTCTTCATAGAGTCCAATTTCTCAACTAATTTGCTCAACATACAAATTGAAAAGGTATGGATAGAGAATACAACTCTGACACACTCCCTTCTTAATTTTAAACCATGTAGTGTTTCCCTCCTTTGTTCTCA
Organism: Elephantulus edwardii; assembly: GCF_000299155.1. Lineage (NCBI taxonomy): Eukaryota > Metazoa > Chordata > Mammalia > Macroscelidea > Macroscelididae > Elephantulus > Elephantulus edwardii. Next base: position 7,415,750 of record NW_006399784.1, on the reverse strand, counting down.
CAACAGCCTCTTGGTCCAGGTATAGGTTTCACATGAGCACAACTAAGTGTTCTGGGATTTTCATTCTTCTCAATGTCAGCCTCAACTTGTCATGATCTACACAGTTAGAGGTCTTTGCATGGTCAATGAAACAAGAATAGAAATTCCTCTAATATTCTCTCTTATCATCCAGGATCCATCTCACATCAGCAATGGTGTCCCTAGTGTCATGACCTCTTCTATATTCTGCTTGAACTTCTGGCAGTTCCCTATCAACTTACTGTTTTAGTTGGGTTTGTTGTTATTGTTTTTCTTTTTTAAAAATTTCATTTTGTATTAGTTTGCTTATAAAGTTCATATACATTGTGTTTCACACTATGGTTCATTCACATTGTGTTTCAACAAATATTTTAAACAAAAATGAGAGAAAGAAAAGACCAGACTATAACGGAATAAAACTTGCAAGACACAGGAGAATAAGGCAACCCACTCACTTCTAGTCTCACTATCATTTCAATCTTCAGCATGTGATGTTAATACTATTATTTGATAGTTTTCACATTCTATTGGATCACTTTCTTGGGAATGGGAACAAATATGGACCTCTTCCAATATATTGGCCAGACAGCTGTCCCAGATTTTCTATTATAGACTGGTAAGCACATCCAAGGCTGCATTTTTTAACTGAAATAAATCAATTAGTATCCCATCAATTCCTGGGGCCTTATTTTTCTCTTTTTGCCATGGCTCCTGCTCATATGATACTTCCTGAAAGTTTTCATTGTCCATCAGTTCTTTTTGGTGCACTGATTCGTTGTATTCTCTCCACTCTTTTGATGTTTACTGGGTCATTCAATATATTTCTCATAGAATCTTTCAATATCATGGTTTAAGGTTTAAAGTTGTTTTTCACTTCTCTCAGCTTGAGAAATGCAAAGATAATTCTTCTCTTTATTTTCTTCAAGTTCTCTGCACATTCCATCATAACACTTTTCTTTGTGTTTCAGATTTTTTAAAAAAATTCACCTTTTAGTAACTAAATTGATATTAATCTTAGTAGAATTGATTGCAATAGAAATTGTTGTCAGAGAGGTGGAATTAGTTGCATAGGTCCAGACTTATTGTAACATGTGACTTTGAGGAAATGGGGCAAACAAGGGAATGAGAAATCTTTGGTTTCTGGATTGGATAAGGAACACACATGGATTAATTCAGCTATCATGTTATCCATTATCCAAGGCTAATTTACTCCTGGGATATAAAGTTAGTGGAAGTAAGTCTTGACAAGTTGGTTAACTTGATACATAAGGAAATATAGAGTGATGACCAAAGAGTGAAACTTACAATTTCTTTGTTTCTGCTATCAGTTGTTATGTGTCATCAAGTCAGAACTGACACATAGCTGACCTTTCAGTGAGTTTTGAGAGGGAGTAAATAACTTGGTAGGAGATTGTCCATCCTTCCTGCTGAGCAGCATATGAATTTTAACTGTGTGCCTTTGAGATTGCAGTGAAGCTTGTTAGAATTAGGCTACTAGAGCTATCTGACATCAGTAGTGCCATCAAATGCAAGGTAAAAAAAAAAATATAGGAACTATAGTAGTTGATATGTACACTGAACTAAGTCCTAGCAGAGCAGAGTTACACCCTTTAACCTTAGAGTTTACCAGGAAAGAAAAAAAAAATCGTGCAAGAGTAATTTGAAATACCTCTCCAATCTATGGTCACCAAAAATATAATCCAGTAGGCAGATGGACAGGATCAAGATTGTAAACTGGGGCTATGACATAGAAAAAATGCTTAAATTTGTAGATCATTATCAGCAACTGCCTGAATATATTACTAAAATGGACTACAAAAATAGACAAATTTAGGGGAAAACTCTATATTTCTGAATGCTGAAGAAAGCAGAATTATGTTTGGGTTGATGAAAAACCTATGACTTGCTACAGAACAGTCACAAGTGAAAAATGTAAGATTCAGTTACCCAATAGATTAACTGAGAAGTGGCAATTAGCTTAAAGTAATTTGGATAAAATCTATGATTAGGTGTGTTTACTCATTAAAGGAAGACTATCGACCTCACTTTCTAAATAACAAATGGAACACTCTAGGACAAACAGTTGATGTCCTTATGCAAGGTATGTTGGAATGGCTTGATCATGCTAACGTTTTCATCCAATGAATAGGCCCTTTTGGAGGCATGAAAGAGGCAGTAATCAGAGGAGCTCCTCCAACATGAGCACCTTGTGTAGTTTTCCTACTAGAAAACAAAACAATAAATAGAGAAATTATGTCAAGTCTAGTGAAAATGTAGTAGCAGCTTAAATGTTCAGACTTAGAGAGGTCATTTTATATATTAGCATTGGAGAAGCCATTTTATCTGACAGTCATTTTAAGAAATGTATTCCTTAATAATTTTGGGAACAATATATGATGATAAGATTTATGTTTCCTAGTACATGTAGTGTCAACTTGGTTACTACTCACTGACTACATCCTGTACTTAGCCTGGGACCTGGACATCCATGAGAAGTCAGAAACAAAACAACTCCTGAATATGAAGAAATCTCAACTGCCAACCACAATAAACTTCCTGTAACCCCCATGCCCAATCTCGGTATACAAACCCAATCTTTGCTTACCCTTGGTGTTAGAACATTTTGGGCAATAGCTGATATTCTTGACCTTCACATAATAAAATTATTCTTAATCTCCAGTATTGGCTAAATGCTTAACTCTTGCATTTTCTGCCATAACAAAAGGACTTGTCTTTATGAGTTTTAGGGATACAAGAAACATCAGAGTGATTTGTAGGTAAATTGCAAGAAAGTATGAGGAAAAGGTTACCCTAACATGGTGAAGACTTGTAGATGGTTACCCATTGGCATGAATATCATAGATATTGATGGAACTGAATCAAAGATTCTAAAGCAGAGTGAAAGGAAGTTAGGTGAGCCAATGAAGTTTTCTTCTCTTCCCCCAACATCAAGAAGGCCTAAAGAAGTCCATTCTATTTATCATAATGATAAGGTTATTGTTGTTGTTAAGTGCCGTCGAGTCATCAACTACATCTAAAACATTGAGAGAGCTCAACTGGCTTAGTGAACAGAAAGTGATGCTACAAAGCCAAAGGTGGGTGATTTTAATCTGTGGCCCTCAGGCCTGTTTTTAATTGTTTTTGGTCAATCATTCTTCTAAGTGGTACAGCACTGGTCTTTCCATTTGCTGTACAGAGGTAATTTGTGGTTGCTGTGATGCTGAACACTGACACTGATGTATCAAATGTGATAATTGTACCCATGGTGAACAGTGTTTGGTGGAGCTCCTCAAGTAAAACAAACTTGGAAGCAGGAGTGGCATCCACTTCTGAAATAGCTTCTCTCTGGAAACCCTTTGAAATTGGAGAAATAATGAAAGTTATACAAGTGTTCAGGTCTTTCGTTCATAGGGTCACTATGAGTATTCTATGACTTGATGGCACTTAACAACAACAACAATGAGGTAATTAAAAATGGAGGGGCCCACCTTGAGTTACTTTTAGTAGATGCTCAGCTCGTTACTCAAAATATGGATTTATCAGAAGCCAAGCACCTTTTGATCCATCCTCCAGCTGGGAACTCCCAGTCATGTGCACAAATACGGGTAGTATGGCTTGAAGACAGGAAGAAACCTTCTCTACACTTCCGAATATAGGAGCCCAATGTATTGTTAATAAAATCTGGAAGGGACCTAAATTTGTATAGGGGATCTGGGAATAGATCAATTGATGGGACTAGAGCAGTCTGGATGAGAATAGAAAAATATAAAAAGATATATGAAGTAATTGCATATCCTTTAACTAATGAATCATTGGTATGGATTATGCCTATTTGAGGAACATGCCCTCCACCAGATTTTGTAAAATTGAGGGCATGTCTGCCTTGTGGTGAGTTGTGTTTAGACATGCTTAAATGGGAATCGTTAGAATTGGCTGAGTCATTTAAGTTGTTAATTTGTAGCAGCTTGGGATACTTGGAGGACAAAAATAAATAATTGTTTGCATTAAGGAAACAGTAAAGTGTTGATGCTGACAAATTCTCTGTATGTCCTTTATGCCTGTGGAAAAGGCTGATGACACATGGAGGTTAACTGTATTCTATCAGGAACTAAATTAAGAAGCACCACCTCTGCTTTGAGCAGTCCCAGACATGGTATCAAAAATGTAGAAAATATAGCAGACTAAAGGGGCTGGTACTAAGTTATAAATCTTGCAAAAATTTTTTTTTCTGCATTTCAGTCTCAGAAAAGGGTCAACCACAGATTTCTTTCAGATGGGACGGTTCTCAGATTGTCTTTACAGTATTACCAAAAGCTTATGCCAATTGACCATCATATTGTCATACTTGGTTAGAAGAGACTTGGACTTGGCCCAGATAACCAATGTAATTATACATCAACTATTGAAGAATAGATTGGGAATAATCAGAAAACAATGCTTGCTCACATGACCAAAGATGTTGGTTGATATGTGAGGCAGAAATACAGTATCCTTCCCAAACTGTAAAATTAATGGCAATAACTTGGGCAGAAGACATCCAAGACATAGGCAATCAAAAAGAAATTGGTGTCACTAGCTATCCTCAAGACTAAACAAATTTTTGCGGTCTATTTGGATTTTGGAAGACTCATATCTCATAATTTGGAATATTGTTAGTTTCCATCCATAAATTTACTAGAATGGAACTTTGTTTGAAGGAAGACCTGAGCAACAGCAAAGTATGACTGAAATGTGGAAAGCAGTCTTGCTTTCCTTGCCTCTGTTGCTGTTGTCATTAGGTGCCATTAAGGGGAGTATGACTATAGCAACGCTAGGAACAACAAATCTCAACACTGTCCTATCCTGTCCTATCCTCACAGTCTCTGACATACTCAAGTCAATTGCCACCTCTAAGCACTTATATGATCCACAACCACAGGCTGATTCTCAATATATCTGCCATCTATGGTTATGCAGATTGGAGTTTATGGCAAAAAATCTGAGAAGGCTGCTCTATGACAGCCATTGGAATTCTGAATTAGGGTATCGGGATGTTTGATACATGCCACTTAAAAAGGCAATTAGGCTTGACTATTCAATGACAAAAAGACATAAAATTATTACGAGATCCGATTCTCCTTATGTCATGAGTAATGTTGGAGAAACACTCTAATAACAATGTTGTGTCTAAAATAGTTCTCTGATACAATGGAAATGGTCCATACAGGAACAGGCCAGTGGAAGAATGGAGGTAGCACTCATCCTAGTCACAAGTAAGTAATCCCTTTTCCCATTGTCCTACCATGGGACCTTCAGAAAGGCTACCAGAGACCACATGGAAAATGCCCTCTGAACAACATCCTGCTGATTACCTGAGGGTTGCTTTGTTCATATGGAAGTTCCAGGGCATATGAACATTTGATGTGCAAAGTCACCACATTTAGGCCATGATATGGAAACACTCTGAAGAAAGCAAGAGCAGATCAGCATAATGGGCTGAACTACATGACATCTTTGCAGCCATATCTGAGAAACTGGCCAATGATTAAAGTTTGTATGTTTCAGTTTTTATTGATTTAGCCATATGGTCAGGCAAATGGGCAATGTAAAACTAGACTATTATAGAAAAACTAATGTGAAGCATAGATTTATAGAAGCCACTCTGGTAATTTAGGCAGCACATTAAACGTGGACATGTTAATGCCTATCAAAAGATTCTGCTAGGATCAAAGGATGATTGCAGTCAGCAAGTCTGTATGGTGATGCGTTTCCTTGATGCGGCCACTTGGGTCCATGAAATTAAGTGGACATCGAGGTGCTGTACCAATACAGAGATAGGCTGAAAATAGACTTATTCTTCTCTCTTCTGAGGCATAAAACACTAATGAAGATTGTGCTGCCTGCCAGCAAGTGAAACAGAGATGTAGCAGATGGCCATGAGATAGATGCCCAGAGGTGAAGTCCCTATGCATAGTTGGCAAGTCAATTATATTGTCAAGTAAATCATAATGACACTAGTGGCACCAGTTGGCTACAAATGGACCCCACAGGAACAGATACTGCCTCTGGATTGGACTTCACATACTTTGAGGCTAATGTCAAAAATACTGTTAAAGAACTAGAAAAATACATTGTACCAGTTTAGGTGACCAAATTTTTGCAGACTTAGAACATACTTTACAACCTTCAGAGTATAGTAATGAGCCAAGAATCATCATACTAAAGAGACACACTAGGTTACCCACATCCTGCAAGCAATCTGAGAGAAAATTGGAATAATCAATTCAAACTATTATTTAAAACTGGGGGAAAGAAAGGCATTCCCTTAGGAGTGTGGTCTTATCCTCAACTTTAAAGGGGTTAAAATGGATTCACCAGTGTATAAATTCTTTCATTACTCATGAATGTATGGAGAAGATGGAATAGGGGAGAATGTCTCCACTACTATACAATTCTTCCCCATATCACTTGAAATTAATTTTTTTTTCCATATGCTCCAATCCCTAGCCTAGGGATGGAGTTATGGGTGTATAAGGAGGAGTGATTCCTAAGAAAACAACTGTACTAATACCCTTAAAATTTATGCAAGAATTTCCAAGGGTCTGATTGGATGGATTGTCCTTTAATACCATCTTGCCAAATTAGGGCTAACAGTAATTACTCCTGTCTTTTCTACTGGTTGAAATATCCCTTAGACATTGTACTTATGTAAATGAATCCATCATTAGTGAGAATGGACTAAAGGAGAAGCACTTTCCAGACTACTCTTGCTACCTGTGATTTGGACAGGTACAGTAGCTGAGCTTGCTGTCCCTTTCCAAGATTGAAAGGTTTGAGTAAAAATAAATTACCAATGGGAGGAAGGATAAATAATAGTTGTGATAATATGAAATATATGGGCCATATAATGAGGTAAATCTGACAGTTTGCTGATTTCCCACAGAGACTCAACAAGAGATTAACTTTCTCCAACTAAACATTAAAGACCAGAAAAGTAAAGCAAAGATACACTGAATAAGTTGAAAAATGTCAAAGTTTATGTCTTTATTTGGATATACTTGATGGATTCTGGTGTTTCTTCTATGGAATAATGTTAACATACATTGTAAAAATTGATACTGAGTATTGTAGTGTTAAGCTATGTTGTAAAAATGAATACTAAACATTGTAGATGATAGAAGGCATGTAAGTCAGTCTTCATCTAGTGCTTGACTGTATACGTTAAAAAGGAAGATTTTGCCTAAGAGAAATGCTTGTTGAAAGCAGTAGAATTTTGTAGAAGGAAATATGATTAGCCTGAAGTAAGATTGCTGTTGTTTGTTGTTATGTGCCATCGAGTTGACTGTTACCCCTAGTGACCCTATGCCCTGAGCCCTGCCCTGTCCTGAACCAATCTCACTACCTCTGACACATCTAACCCCATAATCCCAGTTACTGTGTCAATCCATCTCATCCGGCATCTCCTTATCCCATGAATGCCCTCCATCCTGCCAAGTATAATGTGCTTCTCTAAGGATTGGTGCCTCCTGGAAAAATGTCCAAGATATGCCAGATATAACTTCAAAACCCTTGCTTCCAAGGAGCAACTTGGCTTCATCCTTTCCAGGATAGACTTGTTTGTTCTCTGGGCAGTCCAAGATATGCTCAATGCTCTGATCCAGCACAACAACTCCAAGAAATTTACTTTTCTTCTATCTCTATTACTTACTATCATATCAAGTAATAGCAATAGCAAAAAACCATGTTCTGGATCAGGCACACCTTAGTCTATAGCCTGACATCATTTCTGTTTTGCACTCTAAAAAGGTCCCTAGCAGCAAATTTTCCCGATGCAATTTATCTTTTGTTTTCTTGACTTCTGATGCCAAGAGTACTGATTGTGGACCCAAGCAAACCAAAATTGTTAATCATCTCCATGTCTTTTCCATGAATAAGATCCATGGGATAAGGAATGGCAATCTCCTGTGTGAAAACCCACTGGTGGGTCAGCTATGGGTTGGTTCTAACTTGAGGATACACAACAACAATACTTTGAGGAAATTTGTGTTTTCATGGATTTACAGATCCATCTTGAACTTCTGATTGAAAGATACGTATTTGAAAAGAAAGGCAAGCAGAAAAAGGGAGAAAATTCTTTGATTTTTATAAACCGGAACAAGTTGTTTGGCTTCTTAGTGGTGCCCATCAGAGACTCTTTCTAGGCTTTGACGAGTATTTTCATTCATTATAATCACTTAGGCCCACCGGGGTGAAAGTGGGAGAAACACAACAATGAAGAGAGAGGCAGAGTTTGTATGTGTTACTTGAGCATTATTTACCTAGCATGTATAGAAATATATATGGCTTATTGAAGTAATGTTTCTGGCTTGAGAAGCAGGGAGTCATGAGGACTCCTGACTTTGTGACTTAACCCATATTGGGCCTGTGGCTGCGTGAAGGCACCAACTAGTCTGAAATGCAGGAAGATGTATCGATGCCTGAATTTGCAGCTAGTGTCTATTTGAACCTGACCACAGATAACTAGAGATAAGATAACCCAAACAAAATCCTATGTAGGGGCAATATTTCATGCTGTGAGCTAGTGTTGATTGCTGAAAAGTGATGGCATGCAATGGACTGGAATTTGCTTAGAGATGCAAATGTTGAAAATTATAACTGGTACAGAAGTGGCTGTAGGTGAGTTCAGATAAAAGAATACTCCTGTTTCCTCTGAGTACTGGTTTGATAGTGATGGGCAAAACAGAAATTAACTATCTGGCATCTGAGTGCGGGACAATGAATAAGGATGACAGAAGAATTGACACCTTTGGGCTCTAGTGTTGGAGAGGAGCACTGAACATCCTATGGACAGCCAAGAGAACAAACAGATATGTCTTGGAGAGGGGGCAGTTAGAGTGCTCTTTGGAGGCAAAAATGATGAGGTTTAACCTCTTGTATTTTGTATTATGTTGCTAGAATGGGCTATTCCTTGGAGAAAGCCGTGCTGCTGGGAAGAGTGGAGGGTCGGTAAAGGAGAAGAAGACCTTTAACCAGATGAATTGGCATGGTGACTGTGTTAGAAAGCGTGAGAATGGTGCAGGATAGAACAGGGTTAAAATCTTTTGCTCATGGGGTTGCTATGAGTCATACTCAACATGACAGCACCGAACAACAACAAAATATGAGGAGACAAAAGGCATGAAGTAGCTGCTTTACACACTTTAATGAATGTGGTTAGTAATAAGATGATTGTAAGGGGGACAAATGCTAGAAAAGTGAGGAGATATTCTACAATGTAGTAAAGGGCCAATGGCTAGAAGATCCAGGAGGGTGGTCTATGGTACAATCAATTAACATGGCTGCTTAATCCATCATTTGCCATTTTGTGATGAAGTATTTATTGTTTCAAGGAGATAGAATTAGGGAGGGAGACAAGCCCTACCCTACTAGAGGCCTATATTCACTTACAGAAGCTCCAGGGAAATGACACTTCGCTGTACCTTAACTTATAATCTGTAGATCCTGCTTCATCACACACTAGTTTCTGTAAAACTGATGTACATGGCCTTGACACTACAGTCATGTGGATTTCTTGATTAGATTTTGAGTTTCTTGGACACCTTTCTGTGAACTTTAGAATTCAAAAGAAATACACAGGAGCAGGGAAACTGAACAGACTGGATAGTTAATGTTGAAAATGATGGACTAGAACATCAGATTAAACTTTTGGGAAATTCTGACTTCTATCTTTTGATAACTAATCTGTTATTAATATTATTAGAAGATATTGTAATAGCAGTATATAATTGTCTTTAAAATTTTAGTTCCCTTGTTTTTAGAAAGTTATCTTTCAATGGGAATATAGACAGATGAACCAATAAACTGATAAGTAACTTTTTAAAAACTCAAATATATAGTCTGGATGAAGTGTATACTTTAGCGATAAATTAATGAAGAAGAGAGGGGGAAGGTGACAAAGGAGAAATTAGAAAGAAAATTACGTTTATACAAAGCCCATATGAAGAAGAGGGAAAGGGAAATGAAAAGAAACAAGATACATCCAGTGGAAAAAATGAGTTAAAGGCATTTCTCAGAGATAATAGTTTGTCTTAAGATCAACATAATAAAGAAAGAAATGGTTTCTGTTCTGTATTTGTTTTCTAGTGAATGTAAAAATTTAGGTTTACATGGAATGTAATCTATTAAATATGTAATAATGTCACAAAATATCAATGAAGTGCAATAAACTGAGGTATGCCTATAGATGAAGCCTGACAAATAATCATTGCATTAAAGGATAGTGATTTTCAAAACAGCAGTTTCTGCAGACATTAAAAAAGAAGTAGTTGTCACAGTTCCATAAAATTTTTTATAAAATTCATATATGTTGTGAATAATCTGGTATAATTTCTTTTTAATGAAACAAAAGACAGAAAAATGAGAGGAGTTTTCTGTGCTTTTATCAACAAATACTGATTACTATTGAATGCTATATTAATATTAAAAATACATCGGGTATTAACATTAAACCACTCAGTTTATGGTTTCAGAAATGAAAACAGTAAGATGAGCACATATTATTTCCTTAAATTTTCCAGAAGAGCCTCCAAATTTGCATGACTCTTTTGAGGGGACAGCATAAACACCATTTTTTATAAACCCCCATTAATACCAGATGAATGGAATCCCAAAATCTCTGTAGATGTTCATTGAAATGAAAAATAACCAACCTAAATTT
>NW_006399784.1:7396253-7402944 GCF_000299155.1 Elephantulus edwardii | reverse complement strand
GATATAGATAAAGATGATATAGCTAGAGATAGAGATAGAGATAGATATATAGCTATAGCTATAGAGAGATATAGATAGATATAGATACAGATACAGATACAGATACAGATATAGATACAGATACAGATACAGATATAGATTAGATATAGATCAGATATAGATATAGATATAGATATAGATATAGATATAGATAGATATATTATTCAGAAATGACTGGAACAGTACATTGAAAGACAAATAGCAGAAATACAAACTGGGTTTAGAAGAGGTCGTGGTACTAGAGACATTATTGCCAATGTCAGAAGGATCTTGGCAGAAAGTAAATAGTACCAGAATAATGTCTATCTGGGTTTCATTGACTCTGCAAAGGCATTTGACTGTGTGGATCAAGACAAATTGTTTCTAACCTTTATGTAATGGGAATCCCAGAACACTTGATTGTGCTTATGTGAAACCTATACTTGGACCAGGAAGCATTTCTCAGAACAGAGCAGGGAAACCATGCATGGTTCAAAATCAGGCAAGGATTGTGTCAGGGATGAATCCTGTTCCATACTAATCTGTATGCAGACTAGATTATGGGAAGCCAATACTAAATACTTGTAATAAACTGATGAAAGCTATTATAAGATGTGGGGGAGGTTCAGGATAGAATTCACCTTGAGGCACTAAGGCAATTCTTAAGGGTTTACCAGATTCTAGCATTTGCTGACTCTTCCCTCCTGAGCCAAGGGGAAGATTTTCAATAGAAAGAGTTTAGCTTTATTTCCATTGAATTCTCTTTGTGATTTACTTCCTGGTAATTTTCAATAAAGATGCAGGGTAGCTGGAAAGAGGGTCTTCAGTGGAGAACTGCTGGCCCCCTGTTTTATGCTCTCTGTTCTATCTCATCCCTGGCTGTGTGTCTCATTATTAATAACTATAAAAATACTTTCCCTTTGGACTGCAACACTAGATCATTCAGGAAGCAGGGCTTTATGAGGAGGAATGTGGCATCAAGACTCATCAACAACGTATGATATGCAGATGACACAACCTTCCTTGCTGAAACTGAAGAAAATCTGAAGCGCTTGCTGCAGAAGGTCAAGGACTGTAGACTTCAATATGGATTGAAGCTCAAGATTAAGAAGACAAAGATTCTCACCACTGGGTCAATTGGCAGCACCATAATAGATGGAGAAGAGACTGAAGTTAACAATTACAGCTAGGTCAGCTCCACAATTAACACTTTTAATACTAGCAGTCAGGAAATAAAAAGATAAATTGTTTTGGGAAAATCTGCTGTCAGGGACCTCTACAGAGTGATGAAAAGCAATGATGTCAGTCTAGAGACTAAGGTATACCAAATCTAGGCCATGGTTTTCACAATTACTTGTTATGCTTCAGAGAACCGGACAATGACTAAGGATGACAGAAGAAGAGTCAATGCCTTCTTTGCACTCTTCCTGGATGATATTCTTTATATCATCCCACAACTTATCTGGTCTTTGGTCTCAAACCTGTTCCCGGGATATTTGAAATTCAGGTGGGATAGACTCAAGGTCATATATTGGTTCCTGTGGATTTGATTTAATTTTACTTAGCTTCAGCTTGAACTTGCTTATGAGTAGTTGATGGTGTTCCACAATCAGCACCTGGCCTAGTTTTCACAGCTGATATTGAGCGTCTCCAGTGGTTCTTTCCACAGCTGTAATCAATCTGATTCCTATGTATACCATCAGGTGAAATCCATGTGTATAACCTGCATTTATGTTTTTTATAAAACGTATTTGAAGTTAATAAATTGTTGATTGTGCAAAAGTCACACACACACACACACACACAAAGAATCAATGCACTCAAGTTGTGGTTCTGGAGAAATCGTCAACATACAATGGACTGTCAAGAAAACAAGACAAACTTGTCTTGGAGAGTATGAAACCAAGTTTCTCCTTAGAGGCTAGGATTTCAAAGCTCTGTCTCACATACTTTGGGCACATGGCCAGGAGAAGGACATTATGCTTAGAAGGGTGGAAGGACAGCACAAGAGAGGATGCCTGTGGATAAGATGGATTGATACAATGACTGGAGTAATGGAGGTTGGTGTGTCAGAATAAGTGAGTTTGGCTCAGGACAGGGTAGGGTTCAGAGCTGCTGTACATAGGGTCATTATCAGTCGCAGGCGACTTGATAGCACATAACAGTAACAATTATATACTTGTGTGTGTGTTGTGTTGTGTGTGTGTGTGTGTGTGTGTGTGTGTGTTTATTAACAGTGAGGAATAAAAGTTTACTTCTTAACTGAAGAGGTACATTTCATTTTCTTAGGAAATGTCCTGTTTTTTGTGGATGTAAATGAATAGACATAGGGTAAAACAAGCTTTAATGCCTTCCCTCAACCCTCAGGGGTGTGTGTGCACGTTCACAGAAGAAATCAATAACTGGATAGGTGAGAAACAGTTGGGATGGACATGTGGCAAACATTAAATTAGCCACAGAAATGTATTTTCTTTGAAGATGTCTACCCAGCTTGAGCTCTGATGTGACTTGACAGATAACTTTAAATTAAATTATGACTGTAATCCTCCAAGGGTGAAATAGTTTTTTCTGGCCTTAATACTTCCTTACCTGCATTTTACACCTTGGATGATCCTTATTTTAAATAATTATTGAATGAATTTAGATGTGTTTAATTCTGGAATTTTATGTGCTCAAATGCAATAATAACAGATGATCACTTCATTGCCCATTGCTTCATTGGGAGATTTGTTTCCACCTTTCTCTTATAAAAACATGAGACTTCACTCAAAATATGTTCTCATATCTTTGAAACACATCGTCCTGCAAACTGCTTCCATAACTTTCATTACGTTTACTAATACTCTTATTTCTATAACTTTAACCGTGCTTTCTAATACTTTGTACCTGTAGCTTTTACACTGTATAAAAATCAATTCAAACTCCACTTCTCACATATAGAATTTTCTAAGTATTCCATGGCCATAAGCATCTATGTTTCTAATTCACTTTATAACCATGTTATATATTCTGCAACTATTCAAACATGAAGCAGTATTCTTCCTTAAGATTCACAATTTAGGACTCCATGGAGGATTATCATGGGTTGAAATAAGTTTGATAGAGTGGATTCAGTTTGTTGTACACATGGTTTTAATCCACCCATCCCTTTAACCCAATTATTACAGAAATATATTATGCTTATGTATTCATCAACATATGTATGTTGCATACATTTTTAAACTGCTCTATCAATGTATTAAAGGGAACTCTGGTGACTTAGTGGTAAGGAATTTCACTATCATTCCAATGGTATTCAGTTTAAATCCACCACTGATTCTGCAAGAAAGATGAGAAATCTTCTCCTGAACAATTTATTGCCTCTGAAAACCTACTGGAAAGTCAGCTATGAGTTACTTCAGAATCGATGTATATAACAACAATGAATGTATTAAGCACACAAAATGTTTTTGCAGTAAGTACACGCTAATTCTTAACTCATAGCTGATCCAACAGTGGGGTTTCTGTAAATTACGTGAGGGGATTGCCAGTTTTTCTCTATAAAGGAGATGCTGGATTAGAACTTCTGGCTTTAGAGTTGTCAGCGCAACTCCTAATTCACTAGGTCATCAAAGATCACTTTTGAGTTAATTTCAACACATCACCACCCTATGTGACAAAGTAGAACTGACTCATAGTTTTCTACATTGTCCTCTGTACAGAATATCACTGGGTCTTTTCTCTTATAGCGCAACCTATGGGTTCAACTTTTCTGTAAGGAACCAAGTACTTCACTATTAGATCGCCAAGTCTTCTTGTATACGATTAGTTGCTAGGCAATGTAAAATTGAAACACATAAACTATAATCCAAAGATAGGTCAACCTACTTATAATAAAACTGTTCAAAAAACATTAAAATCCCCACAAATGTATCAAATACAAAATGTTTGCTATTCAGCAAGACATTCAAGTATTGTACAAGTGCATGCTCTCATGAATATATGTTTTTAAAATTCTAAGGAATGCAAACTTAATACATCCAGGAAACAGAAGAAAGGTCATGCATTAAAAACTATAGTTTACAATATTAAATTTTTTAAGGGATCAATTTACTTTTCATTTGAAGACCTATTCAATTTGTTAATTTCCCATTAGTTTTCTTCTGCATTTTTTCTAATTTTGAATTATGTCAAGAAAACCAAGACAAAATGCTAATGTACACAACACTTGATTCCATTTTGAAATAAGGTGGGAAAGAAAAGAAGCAAATAGACAAATAACAAATCTTTCATTAAACAACCATGCAAACACAAACTTATCTTTCAGAAATGGATAAGTGAAACAAAACAAATTTTTATTATAACATATAAAAATACCTATAAACTGAACCAATAATACAAGCAAAACTGATTATTTAAGAGGATTTTGAAGATTGAGGAGAAAAAGAAACCTCAGAAAATCATGCAAAGTGGTAAGAGGCTCACCTTTTACTTTATTCTTAGAAGCAGCCGCTGGTACCAAGGAAAGGTTGCACAAGAAGAAGAGAATGAACAGATTAGATAGAGAATTTTACTTGTAAGTAATCAGAGGTATGTTATTACTATTAGTTTATGATTAAAGTAATTATGTGACCAACACATCATAGATGAAGAAGATCTACAACAAAGAATGTAATAATCAGTGTTATTTTGTTAATATTATTAAAATCTTGAACAGGATTCAACTAATACGAATCAGACAACCACAAAATGCCAACTCCCTTTTTTCATTTCATTCATTTAATCTCTAAGTTTTAGTTTCTATTTAAATTAAAAAAATACTCCTCCCATGTAAATGTGTCTGTTTATATTTTTCTCTCATTGCCATCAAGTTGGAATCAACTCATAACTGATTCTCCAGTAATTTATTGTAGACTCTAAATTGCAAGGGAGGAAATTGTCCATCCTTCGTCTCAGGAGTTACTGGTCAATTTGAATCACTAGAAACGGGATACCTTTAGAAGCAATACCTTGTAGACTACCCACCGGAGATCTATATTTAGCACTATTTCAAATTCATGCTCAACTCATTGCCATTAAGTCGAAACCAACACATAGCTAACCTTTCAGTGATTTTCCAGAGGCTGTAGTCTAAAATGTAGTAAATGAAATAGGAACACATCACAAGTTCAAGTCCATTTTAATTACTGAATGTTTACTACATGCCCAAGGCATTGGCAGTGAAAGTTAAATATACTACGAACTTACTAAAGTAAAGATTTTAAATCTTGGAAGAGGTGTAGCTGAGAAGCACCTTTAAAGTAAGGAAGGTGAGACTTAATCTCATCTGCTTTAGACATTTTCTCAGTAGGGACCAATCTCTGAGAAAGGTGATCATGTTTAATAGAGGGTTAACAATAAAGGGGGAAGGCCTTCAGTAAGAAGTCTTGACACAGTGACTACAATAATAGGTTATGCTCAACAGAAGCAGTGAGGATGGTGCCTGGTCTGATAATGTTCCTTCTATTGTGAAGAGGTTCGCTATGTGGTAGAATAAATTCAAAGTCACCTAACAAGACTGAGTACTTTCCATTTAATAATGACGTCCTCACAGCATTGTGTTATTCTTCCTTACAGATTTATGGAAACTGGGACTCAAGATTAAATTTCTTGTTGAAAATCATATGGCTAGAAAGAAGGGATTTGGAGTACTGATCCTAGAAGTATACATTGCACTTAATAATCTACACTCTAAGATACTACACTATGATATATGTATAAGAACTGAAATACCAGGTTGTAATAAACAGACTAGGAAAGTCAATGCCAACTATTTTTGGGCACTCTCAAAGAATTTAAAAACTCTCATTTTTTTAAACTAAGAAGTAGAAATTATCCTTATTTATATCTAGTGCTAAATGCAATTTGGAGCAGAAGTAAGCTTAATGAGGAAATCAGAGTAAATTTCTTACAGCAAGGATGACTTGTAGTCAAAATGTCCCTAAATACTATGTGGCATAAATGGTTTGTGTTGGATTTCTAACCTGACAGATGTTCAAACACACAGTAATCACACACACACACACACACACACACACACGGGGGGGGGGGAGAAGATGGGGAGAGAGAGAGAAAGAAAAGAGAAGAGAGAGATCAATGTATTCCGTTTCTTGTAGTTTTTGTTGCATGCTGTCAAACTGACTGACTCATAGCCATCCTGTAACAACAGATCAAGGTCTTGCCCTATCTTGCTTCATTCTCATGAACTCTGATGTTGTTAGCCCACTGTTACTATCACTGAGACACTCCATCTTGTTGAGGGTGCTCTCTTTCTCTTACTCTCTATCTTCCCCCTCACGAGGTCTTTCTGCAAGGACTGGCCCCTCTTAACAACATTCCCAAAGCAGTCTGCTTAGGTAAAGAATAACTCGACTTATTCACTGCCAATGAATAAAATCCAAGTCATACTGACCCTCCAGTGGACTTTCAGAGTCTGTAAATAGCAGAAGATAATATCTTTTGCCTGTATAGCTCCTGAATGATTTGCACTACAAGTAAGCCATTTCTTTTGGGTTAGCAGTGTGACTTCCTATAGACTAGACCACAAGAGCTTCCTAAGCAAGGATTAAAGCCAGAAAAACCCTATGTAGTTGCTCTACTTTTTAACACATGGTGTCACCCAGAGTCAGAATCTTCAACTTGATGATACTAGATA
>NW_006399784.1:7394608-7396153 GCF_000299155.1 Elephantulus edwardii | reverse complement strand
AAAAAAAATAAAAAAATAAAATAAATTCTTAGCTTAAGGCAAACACAAATGCCCTGGGTAAAGTCTTATCTGTCCTTGCAAAGTAAAGAATTAACTAGTGTCTATGTGACACAAAAAGAGTAAAGGCGGGTAAAGTAGCCAGCCTGTCATGACTGATACCCTGACCCAATCTCCCCATCCAGACAGTGGCACCCAGGAAAGTCATAAAAGCAATTGTGAAGGGAGACTTGGGGCTTTTTCCCTCGCCACCTTCCTACTGAGGGAGAAAGTCTCCACATGTGGGATTTAATAAATGTTCTTGAATTTTCATTCATGTGACTGGATATCCTTTGAGAGGCATTTCGTGGGCAGAACATCTTTAGAGTAAATAAATGGGCTAGAGAAAACATTCAAACTTGCCTGTGTTGTACTTCCAGATTATAGGGAGAGGGAAAGTATTCCTTTTTTAAAATTTTTATTTTATTATTTTGTGTGTGTGTACCGTCAAATTGGATCTGACTGGTACAGGAGGAGATGGCCCCTCCTTCTCTGGCACAGCATCTGGTGGATTCAAACCACATATCTCTGGGATTGCAGTGCAGCTTCTTGCCATTAGGCCACCAGAGTTTCCCTGGAAAGTATTCTTAAAAAGCTATCTGATCTTACAATATTTTGAACTTACTTTCCTTTATCTCCATCCTCACGTCCATCGTACATTGAAGACCATTTTCAGTGATGTTAAAAAAGGACAATATCAACATTGAATAATCCTGTTATTTTAATATGCAGCTACATTTTACATATGTTGTTGTTGTATTGTTAAGTGCTGTCCAGTTGCAGATGACTCACAGTGATACTGTGAATGAAAGTCCTGGGCACCTCCTGTGTAACTTTCATCCTTTCTCTAGGTTCAAAGGGTTTCAAGAGACAAGTTATTGGGGAGGTGGATGTCACTTCTGCTTCCAAGCTTATTTTAATTGGGGAGCTTCACAAAACACTGTCCGCCATGGGTAACCATTCTCACATTTGACTCATCAGTGTCACAGTGTTCAGCTTCACAACAACCATGAGTTACCTCTGTACAGCAAGTGGACATACCAGGGTTACATGACCTATATAAGACAATTTGAAGGACATTCTTCTAAGTGCTGCAGCATTCTTCTGTGAACATGTTGTATTGAGGGTTACCTGGGGTTGATGTGATGCTGAAACTTGAGCCATTGGGGTATCAAATGCCAAAATGGAATGGTTACCCATGGTGGACAGTATTGGATGGAGCTTTCAGTTTAATATAGGTTTGGAAGCAGAAGTGACATCCACTTCGTAAACAACATGCCTCTGGAAACTATGAACTTTGTAATATGATGATAGTTATAGAAAAGCTTCAAGCCTTTTTTCTCTTTGGGTCACTATAAGTTGTTCTCAATTTGACAGCAATCAAAAATAACAATATATAGAGAGATACCATTTGACTCAGCAATTCCACTACTGGGAATAGACCCTAAAAGAGACCATAAATGGCATCCAAGGAGATATATGCACACCCATGTTTATTGCGGCTTTGTT
>NW_006399784.1:7384386-7386013 GCF_000299155.1 Elephantulus edwardii | reverse complement strand
CTCCACCCTCCTAAGCATGATGTCCCTCTCTAAGGACCAGTCTCTCCTCACAACATCTATGAAGTAATATTATCTACTCTGATTTAAGTGGTTCAGACTGATAGAGAACATAATGCTTTTTCACTTTCTAAATATTGTTAAAGATGAGGTTCTCCACCCACTGATTGTGCAGTATTTAGCCTCTATTTTTTCACAATAACTTACGTAGTTAATTTATATTTAGGCTTAACCTTAGAATTTACTTGCAATAAGGAATTTTTTTTGGCATAAGGAAATTTTAATTGATATTTAACTACGATTAGTGAGAGTTAAAAGGAACTCTAGAAAATAAAGAGAATTTCAATTTTTATATAAATTCTTATTTTATGTACTTACCTTGAATAAGTATTCTTAAGACAAACATTTTAAAAGAAAAATGACGTGTGAAAACCTAGAGGGTCAGAGAAAAAGATTCTCAGCAAGGTGGGTTGCCACAGTGACTACTGCAGTGGGCTTGGACAAGGAAGAGATTGCTGGAGGCATTGCAAGAGACGGCAAAGTTTAGATTTATTGTTTATGGGGTCTCTATGAATCCAAGTTAACTCAATGTCAACCTAATAAGGACAACAACTAAGCATAAAATTTCACAATAAAATACAATACCCATAAGAGTCCATAAAGGGAATTCTGGTAACATAGCTGTGAAGTGCTACACTCGTAGCCAAAAGGTTAATGGTTTGAATTCACTCCAGGGGAAGTAGATGCGGCAGCTTACTTTCCTAAAAATTATAGCCTAGGAAAATTTAAGGACAATTCTACTCCATTCCAAAGGAATGCAATGGGTCAGAAAACGCTTGGTTGCAATGGGAGCAGCCATAAAAATATAATATTAAAAATAAATTTTCACAAGATATTTTTATCAACAATTTTTCAAAAATAAAATATTACTAACTTATTATTAACTTAAAAATTAATACTTGGAAATATTAGAGATAAAGTATAAAAACCCTCATCCCCTCCAATATTTGCTTTGGAAGTAATCAACATGATTTGTTTTAAGTAGCTTAAAAAAGAAATTTTGCAATTCTTATACTAATTTATGCAAACTTTATTTACTGTAATCTTCAGTTAGCTTGCTTTGCATTTTCCAGGGTAGAATTCTAATTAACTTAAGAATTTAATAGAATTGTAATTCACTTAAGAGTTGAATACATTTCTATGGTGCATATGACAAATAGAAAGATTCCTCTATTGACAGGAAAGTTTGTATTATTTTATGTGAATATTCTGTTTATACTAATGAATATTTTGTTTGTTTTAACTTTGTTTTTGGCTCATATTAACAGGACTGCTATAAACATTCTAATGGCGAATGCTTTATGTATTATTGGAAAACCTTTTATGCATTATAGTGATGTTTTAATTTGTTAGTGATGTTTTAATTTGTTAGAATACATTTCCAGGAGGTTTTAATTTTTCTAGCCAGAAAACGATCAACAAGGATTAATATCTTTGATATGCAAATAAATTAAATGGTCTTAAACAAGGAAATAAGAAAGGAAAGAGAAAAAAAAGAATTTACTGTTCCAAGTAATTAATACTCTGAAAATTGTTCAGAACTTTTAAACAATAAACAATTTTATAAAAA
>NW_006399784.1:7382050-7384286 GCF_000299155.1 Elephantulus edwardii | reverse complement strand
TAGAAATAATAATATTTTCAACTATATATGAGCCATCAATCTTGCTTTGAGGCCACACAAAATTGAATGACTTACTTATTTGTAGATTGTTCTAAAATATTATTTGCAACATAAATTTAAAGAAATTATTTCTAAACCCCCTGGAGCTATTTTGAAATAGTAATAATCAACCATAGTCCAACATGAAGCAGACAAAGTCAATCATTATGAAGGTTCATCAGTTTAAATATAAAAATAGAGAAATTATGATTTCAAATAGAAATTTATTTTTAAATAGAATATATATAGATTCTTGAAAATCCTCAAATATTATATTAAGGTAGATGGTTTTGCTCTTAGGTTATTGGGTAAGTGCTAAGGCAAAAAAAGGAAAAAAACACAACAAAAACAAAACCCAAAACCTCAATGTCTGTTTCTGAGTTTTCAGCCAGCTAATACTAGAATAGGCTGGTTAATATAATTGGAAAAGGGCCAGACTACCAGGCTTGTTAGCCCAATTATAATTCTCTACATATTCAATGAAGGAAGCCAAGATGACAGCAATACTGTCTTAAATGTCATGTTCAATACTTGTAAGATTTCCCATTGTCAGTGCAGTCCAATTATAAGTCAATTGTAAAGTGCACATTGCACAACATCCAAAAGTAGCTGAAGATTATCCTTAAAAATACAATTTTAACTGTTCTTAGTTAAAATGAAAAGAGAGAAAATAGTTATTTTGACTAGAGGAAAATTTTAGCTAGATATCAACATATTTTCACATTCATAAAAGCTACAATCTATTACTGTCTTATTATAGATGATCACTTTTTCAGTTTTGTAATACTAATCATTGTAACAATAATAATCTGAAAATGTGTGCATTTTAGAAGACAAATCATGTGAATAATAAGAGTTGTTTACTAATAAATGTTAAATACATACTGAATATTTATTATACTGTTAATTAGGTCTATCTCTAAAAACGACAAGAAAATCATCAAAAAGTAAAAAGTCAATTAATTAATTTTATTCTGATTTGGGTTATTGCTCTCATTACGTTAAGAATGTGAAAAAGGCATTCTCATTTAGGCCATCATTTTTCTAAATTAAAATATCTAAAACAATTGTTTTCTAAATTAGACTAATGTTCTATAAATAGGGCATAGGAGAAATCTCAGGGGAGGTTAGAAAATTATATCTAAACATATAGCCCTACTTGGGTTTTGTCACTATTCTTTTACTTTACATCTTAGATTTTAAAATCCAATGTTATAACAAGATGAGATATATAAGATATATATTGCTATTTGTAATATATTGTTAATGTAAAAAATGTTAGTCAATTTGTCAATAACTATGAAAGTATTTGCTAAGAATGTATTTAGTAGTGAAAAATACAATAAACAGCAAAGATAGAATTTATTTATAGAAAGTCAATGGTAAAATGTTGTGTGCCTCTTTTGAGATGATATATAAGAATATGAAAATAAATCAAGTGTTTGCCACTTTACATCTATGAGAAAAGGCATAAGGAAGAATTTTGTAAGAAATTTTTTTGAAAATTCTGTAAGAATTTCTTTGAGCAATTTCTTTCTATGAGAAAATGCATAAAGAAAAAACACGCATTCCTTTTTAAAGGGAACATTTTTAGTTCTCAAATTTTAGTGGCAGAGAATAAGATTTTGATATATGTAACTTTTGATATTCAGAAAAATTAGATGTTTCATTTGTCTCAAATATGTAACAACGAAGTAAAACATAGTTGTTATGGATTCTGTATAATATGTCTTTTAAGTATTCAAATACTTTTCAATTGTTTTGTACACTCACAAATTACTTCATTCATATACATTGCATTTTATCCATTCTTATATTTTGAGTTTTATAGAGTTAATTACTATTGATTCAAGCTTATTTAAAATTCAGATACTTTGTGTTTATGTAATGATTTCCCCCTCCTCCTTTATTCTGCCCCCTTCTCCACATCAGCTTCCTCTTCTGAACAGTAATTCATAGCTTGTTTTTATTTGCTAATTGCAATCATCACATTGTCTTTTCACCAGTTCTTTCCAGGTTGTAAAATACTTCTAATAGCGTACATTGCAAAATATAAAAATAAACGACTGATATCATCAATACTTTCAAGAAGGATGGGGAAATTGTATACCAATGAAGAAATTTTTCTCTTTTCAAAGAGGAGTAAACTGGAGGGGAAGGGTGGGCAGGGAGAATAGTACAGCAATGAATGAATGGA
>NW_006399784.1:7378926-7381025 GCF_000299155.1 Elephantulus edwardii | reverse complement strand
TTGTTATGTGCCGTCGAGTCGTTTGCAACTCATAGTGATAGATGTATACCACTTTTAAAAGTCTGAAACAGGCCTAAACACTTAATTTTTACTGTTCTACCAGAGATTTAAATAATGTCTTCCTTAGTCATTAACTAATATAAAGTAAAAAACTAGAATTTTCTGTATAATCTCATTAGAATTTGGAAAATGCTGAAAAAAAGTAATTTTTGTCCAATTCTTTTACCAATTTTCTTAATAACTATAGAAAATTCACACTAGGAAAAAATATTAAAATAATGTGTAATTTATTAAAAATAATTTTACAAAGACATATTTCCTAAAGGGGCTTTAATGCAGGATAAATTCTTTTTGGTGAAGGGAAATAGCTCTATATAAGAATATTTCAACTAATAAGTTAATAAAAGTAGAAAATCAGCATCTGCAATCTTAATAAATTATTATTTTTAGGCAGTGATCACTTCTTCTAATTATCCTTAACACAGGAACAATCAAACATTATGTGTGTCCTTACAGAAATTTGCAACTTAGCCAAATATTTGTACAAAATAGTCAAACCAATATGTAATCATGTATCTACATTAAACTTCAAAAGTCCAAGAAATAAAAGGAACAGAGACTATGCCAAATAGAATTCTATCAGTACAAGTAGTCTTCTGTGATAGGACTTCTGAAAACGGCTTTTTTATCAATTACCTCTACTGTAGACACAGTTCACTCATTGATCAGTGCTTAAACATCTGTGAGGCCAATATAAGAGAGAAAATTACCACAATTGTATAGCAATTGTGTTTAGGCATAGCTGGATAGAGCTAAAACATCAAACAAGGTTGGACAATATCTTTACAAAATATTGTCATATTTAAAGCAATTTGTTTTATAATATGATGAAATGTATTTTGTTGTTGTTGTTGTTATGTGCCGCTGAGTCGCTTGCGACTCATAGTGACCCTATGTACAACAGCCCTAAACCCTGCTCTATCCCATGCCAATCTCACTGCCTCTGACACATCCATCCCAATTACCCCAGTCACTGAATCAATACACTTCATAGAGGGTCTTCACCTCCTGCGCTGTCCTTCCACTCTGCCAAGCGTGATGTCCCTTTCCAAAGGCCTGTCTCTCCTTACAATATGTCCAAAGTATGTCAGGCAAAGCCCCAGAATCCTTGCCTCCAAGGAGCAGCCTGGTTTAACCCTCTCTAGGAGGAATCTATTTTTTTTCATGGCAGTCCATTAAAAAAGCAATTTAGCTACATATTGCTATTTATGGAATATAAGGTAAATTTAGTTGATGTTGTGCTGTGCTGTGCTGTGCTGTGTTGTATTGTGAAATCAACACATAGCTGACCCTCTAGCAGATTTTCAGCCAGTAAATTGTGTGGGAAGAGACAACCTGTCTTTCTTCCCTTTGAAACAGCTGGTGCATTTTTACCACGTACATTTGGGTTGACAGCACACCAGAGTTCCATATAAAGTAAATTTTACATGTGTGTAAATATGTTATGTTCATAGCAAATAGATACCACTAACATTAATGGCACTCATGAAATACTATCTAGAAAGATTATAATTATTATGACACAATGACAATTTTACTTTCTAGAGAGATGAAGTGGAAGTATAATTTAATCTCTAGCTAATTCACATTTACTTTAAGTAACATAAGTTGTTGTCGTGTGCCATCAAGTTACCTGCAACCCTATGAAAAACAGCTCTGAAGCCTGCCCTGTCCTGAGCCAGTCTCACTGACTCTGATCTCAATTGTCCTAATACTGAATCAATCCAGATCTCATCCCAGGGTCATCTTCTCCTGCGCTGTTCCTCCAACCTTCTGAGTATGATGTCCTTCTCCAAGGATAAGTCCCACGTGGCCACATGCCCAAAGTGTGTGAGATGGAGTTTCAAAATCATAGGATCCAAGGAGAAATCTGGTTTGACCCTCTCCAAGACAGAACTATTTGTTTTCTTGACGGCCCATAGTATGTTCGAGACTTTTCTCCAGCACCACAACTCAAAGGCATTAATTCTTCTTCTGTCATCTTAAGTCATTCTCCAGCTCTCGGATATATATTTCTCTCATATGTATATTTCATATAT
>NW_006399784.1:7376000-7378331 GCF_000299155.1 Elephantulus edwardii | reverse complement strand
CTGATCCAGGCCATGGTCTTCACAATTACTTGCTATGCATCAGAGAGAGCTGGACAATAACTAAAGATGATAACGAACGATTGAGGTCTTTGAGTTGTGAAGTTAGAGAAGAGTGTTGAACATACTGTGGAGTTCCAGGAGAACAAAGAGTTCTGTCTTGGAAAGGGTGAAACCAGGCTGCTTCCTGAAGGCAAAGATTTTTGAGGCTCCATCTCACATACTTTGGGTATGTTACCAGGAGGGATCAATCCCAGGGGAAGGACATCATTCTTGGAAGGGTGGAGAGGAAAACCCGAGATGAGGTGGATTGACTCAGTGACGGGACAAATGGGATTCGGTCTGTTGGAGATGATGTGATTGGCTCAGGATAAAGCACGTTTCAGAGCTAATGTACTTATAGTCGTTATGAGTCTCAGGCATCTTGATGCCACATAATAACAAAACAACAACATCCTAGAGTAACTAATGATACCTGCATTTCTTTTTCTTTTACTCTAATTCACATTTCCCCATGGGCTTATGATTTTGGTTCTGACAAATATAGGAAGAAGTTTTCATGGTTTTGTGAAAAATATAACTGCAACTCATGCTCTCAAAGAGACTATAAAAATGAATGCAAAAACTGAGATATTTCTCAGTCATCTGTCATTATGAAAGCCTTGAGATCTCAATAGGTAAGAACTCCAGCATCCTTTGAGCTATACTTTATGTCTGTATTACTAATGTATATATTGAAACATCTAACACCATACCTGCAACAAAATAAATATGATTTTCAAAATTATTTCATACAGATATATTATCTCAGTGGCTAATTATGAAATATTAAACTCAAACATCAAACTCATTATCATGTCATTTCTGACATGTAAATGACCTTATAGTCAGTTTTTGAGGCTTCAAATTGTGTAAGAGAATGCCCATCTATATTTTCAGTCATTTTGTTGATTATATATGTATGTGTGTTGTATATACATATACACACACACACAGATATATATATATATATATAGTGAAAACTGATAATGCCACATGAAATACTATCTGTGTTTCATTGACTATGCAAAGGGATTTATACTGTGTGGATCACAAAATTGTGGCTAACCTTGAGAAGACTGGGAATCCCAAAATACTTGATTGTTCTCTTATGACACCTATACTTGGACCAGAAGGCAGTTGTCAGGAAACATTGCATGGTTCAAAATTAGGAAAGAATTGTGTCAGGGATGTGTACTGTCTCCCTCCTTTTTCCAATCTATATGTGGAATAAGTCATTGAGGAGGCTGGGTTTTATGAGGAGGAATGTGGCATCAGAATTGGAGGAAGATTCACTATCAATCTGTGTTATGCAGCTGACAAAACTTTGCTGTTGAAACTGAGGAAGACCTCAGGCATTTGCAGAAGAAGACAAAGGACTGAATCTTCAATATGGATTGAAGCTCTACATCAATAAAACAGGTTCTCACCACTGGACTAATTGGTAGCATTGCAATAGAGAAGAGATTGAGGTTATTAACAGCTTTAAGTTTATTGGTTCCACAATGAATACTCTTAGCACCACAATGAATACTCTTAGCACCACAATGAATACTCTTAGCACCAGGAGTCACAAAATCAAAAGATAAACTGAATTTGGAAAATTTGTTGTCAGGGATCTCACTACAGTACTGAAGAGCAACAATGTCAATTTAGAGAGTAAGGTGTGCCTGTTCCAAGCCATGGACTTCACAATTACTTACTAAATACCAGAGAACTGAAAAATGACTAAAGATAACAGAAGAATAATTTCTGTCTTTGAGTTGTGGTGCTGGAGAAGAGTATTGAACAGACCATGGACTGCTAAGAGAACAAACAGGTCTGTGTTAGAGAGAGTGAAATCAGGCTGCTTCATGGGGGCAAGGATTTTAAAGGTTCATTTCACTCACACATTTTGGGTATGTTTCCAGGTATGACCAGTCCTTGGAGAAGGATATTATGCTTTTAAGGGTGAAGGGACAGTGCAAGAGAGGAAGACCCTGTATGAGATGGATTGACTCAATTGACTTAAGATAAAACAGGGTTTAGAGTTGTTGTACATAGGGTCACTATGAGTTGCAAGAAATTCAACACGACATAACAACTATTTGTTGTATATGTATTATATATTAGATATATAAAAACTAAGACAGATAGATAGATAGATAGATAGATACACAGATACATAGATGCTGTTGTTGGGTATCATAGTCAGAACCGATCCATAGCTGAACTTCCAGCAGGTTTTCAGAGGCATTAGATGCACGGCAGGAGAGTATCATCCTTCATATGTCTCTCTATCTGTCTGTCTATCTA
>NW_006399784.1:7338779-7375858 GCF_000299155.1 Elephantulus edwardii | reverse complement strand
ATCCTCCATATATATATTCTTATATGAACACATGTATTTATGAAAAATATACATAAGAAAAACTATCTACCAAGATACAAATACAAAGAGATTGGTAATGATTTCTATGTGATTGATGTTATAATTATGGGTTTCTTTTTCTTTTTAAATTTTTGTCTTTCTAAGGAGGCAATTTTGGGTTTTGTTTCTATTTGCTTTTGCAGAATTAAGAGATTCTCCCACTTACTCACTCCTTGAATTTATAACTAAACAATAGAGATAAAAGTACAGGAGTTGTGTAACTATGTATGTGTGTATATATATATATATACTGTCCTATTTGACATCCTATATGACATTTTTTTGAATAATCTTCAGTAGAATCTTGCTTGCATGTGAAATCAATGATACTGTTCTGTAGTTTCCACACTCAGTTGGGTTGCCCTTCTTTGGGATAGGAACAAATATTGACTTCTTCCAGTCAGTTGGCCAAGTGGTTGTTCTCCAGATTTCTTGGCACAACTTGGTGAGCACATCCACGGCAGCATCTGTTAGCTGAAATATGTCAACTACAATATCAGAACATTATCATTGATTTCACATGCAAGCAAGATTATACTGAATATTATCCAAAAACGACTGGAACAGTACATCAGCAGAGAACTGCCAGAAGTCCAGGCTGGGTTTAGAAGGGGTCGTGGTACTAGGGATGTTGTAGCTGATGTTAGATGGATCTTAGCTGAAAGCAGAGAATACCAGAAGAATGTTGACTGCGTGGATCATAACAAACTGTGGCTGACTCTGAGAAGAATGGGAATCCCAGAACATTTAATCGTGCTAACGCGAAACCTATACTTGGACCAAGAGGCAGTAGTCAGAACAGAGCAGGGCAACACTGCATGGTTCAAAATTGGGAAGGGTATACGCCAGGGATGTGTCCTCTCTCCATACCTTTTCAACCTGTATGCAGAGAAGATTATCCGAGAGGCTGGGCTCTATGAGGAGAAACGTGGCGTTAGGATTGGTGGACGATCTATCAACAATCTGTGTTATGCAGATGACACAACCATGCTCGCTGAAACTGAGGAGGACCTCATGCGCTTACTGCAGAGGGTCAAGGACTGCAGCCTTCAATATGGACTGAGGCTCAATGTCAAGAAGACAAAGAGTCTCACCACTGGACCAATCGGTAGCATCATGATGGATGGCGAAGAGATTGAGATTGTTCACAACTTCAGTTTGCTCGGCTCCAAGGTCAACACTCTTGGCACCAGTAGCCAGGAAATCAAAAAACGTATTGCGATGGGAAAGTCTGAGGTTTGGGACCTCTCCAAAATACTCAAGAGCAACAGTGTCTCTCTGGAGACTAAGGTGCACCTGATACAGGCCATGGTTTTTGCAATCACTTGTTATGCATCAGAGAGTTGGGCAATGACTAGGGAGGATAGAAGGAGAATTGACTCCTTTTGCCTGTGGCGCTGGAGAAGAGTATTGAATGTACCATGGACTGCCAAGAAAACAAACAGATTCATTGTAGAGAGGATTAAACCAGGCTGCTCCTTGGAGGCAAGGATTCTGGGGCTTCGTCTGACATACTTTGGACATGCTGTAAGGAGAGACTGGTCTTTAGAGAGGGACATCATGCTGGGTAGAGTAGAGGGACAGCACAGGAGAGAACGACCCTCTATGAGGTGGATTGATTCGTGACTGGGGTACTCAGGATGGGTGTGTCAGAGGCAATGAGATTGGCACAGGATAGAGCAGGGTTTAGGGCTGTTGTACATAGGGTCGCTATGAGTTGCAAACGACTCAATGGCACATAGCAACAAACAACAACATATGACATCTATGGTAATAAAAGAGATTTATCATATTTCATAATTATATTTTAATGACTTGTCTCATACTAAATCACTAATCCAATCAGAAAATTCTACTGCCTAATTTATGTTACCTTCTATCATTTTATCAGGGAGCTCTAGTGGTCTAGTTGTAAGAAATTGTATTGCCAACTCAAAGACACGTGGTTCAAAACACCAGCAGCTCTGGGAGTGATAGATGGACAGTCTTCTCTCACTTGATTTACAGTGTCTAGAGAGCTACCGATGGCTCAGGCATTGGGTCAGTTGTGACTTGTTGGCAATGAGTAAATGAGTGAGTGTCTAGCATTTCATTAATGTAAATATATACAAACTACTTTTATGCTGTTAATTAATAATATTAGTCAGAAAAGTGAGCAATTTTTTCTACACTTTTTTCAGCTACTAAAGTTCTCCAGTTTTGATATAAGAATCATCCTGTGAGATATTTTTACTAATAAGATCTCGTACTGAACAGGAGAAAGTAATACATTAAAAATACTGCTAAAAATTTTCTCTGTGTGTATTAAAATTATAGGTGAATATAGGTGTTCGTGTGTATGTGTGTATGTGTGTGTATTTGACACACAGAGAGAGAGAGAGACAGACAGAAAGAGAGAGAACATCCAGTCAATAGGAGTGTAGCCTCCATTTCCACAATTGAAGATGATAAGAGGAAAAAATAATCTCTGGAACCCAAACAAAGGAGGAGGTCATGTGATGCTCTCTGGCCAGTGCTTTGACATCAAGTTAATTGTAGTGCAAGGTGACCCCATATATTCAGAGTGGAATTGTTCTATCGGATTTTCAGGGCCCCCTTAAAAGCATCTTGCAAGGCTAACTCACTTCCGAGCCTCTGGATGGGTTTGAACCACTAATAATTAAACATTTGTTTATAACACACAAGGCCTCCATCAGTTTTTCTCACGCAAGGGGAAAAAAAAAGCAAATGCCATCCTAGACCCAAGGGTAACTAGAAAATCTCTGAGTGCTCGGTTGGAACCAAGTAGAGCTGACTGTCCAGCAGATTTTCTGAGGCTGTAATTCAAAAGGGAACAAGCCCCATCTCCAAGTGAACGCAACTCCCTACAGATCATGCTTCCAAAACTCCTTGTATATAACCTTGTTATGAACCATTGAGTGGAAACTCCCAGCCGATTCTCCAGTGGGTGGTCAGAGGCTGAAAATTATTGGGGAGGAGACAGCCCCTCTTCTCCCACAGAGGAGCTGGTGGATTCCAGCCTACTGTTTGGCAACACAACTCCTGACCACTAAGCTCCTAGAACTCCCTCTTTGTTAAATCCCAAATCTACCAATTTTGGCAGGCTATTATTGTGAATAGGAGTTTCCTAACAACTTTGGCAGGCTATTATCGTGAATAGGAGCTTTTAGTCATAATCTCAGGACTGGCATGTTTTTAAGATCTCATAAGTGAGGTGTAATACTTTTTCTATCTTCTCCCCAAATCTACCCTCAACCCCTTTCAACAGAACTTCATTTTTTGCTTAAAACAATTGTAGTATGTTATTAAGCCAGACCCAACTAAAAACTGACCCTTCAGCAGGTTTTTCAGAGGTACTAACTCATACAGGAGAGGGAAGACCCCACATAACATGGATTGATACAGTGACTGGGGTAATGGGGGTTGGTGTTTTAAAAATAGTGAGACTGGCTCAGGACAGGGAAGGATTCAGAGCTGCTGTACATAAGATTGCTATGCATTGCAGACAACGAAACCAATGACATACTATGACAAGTTTGGGAAAAGAGTGGTATTTACTTCCTAAATAACTTGTCCCCAGAAACTCTATGAACTTAGATAAATGTTGATAGTTGCAGATGGGCTTCAGGCCTTTCGCACATAAGGACACTATGATTTGAGCTCGACTTGAAGACAATCAGCAACAACAACTACACACACACACACACACACACACACACACACACACACACAACCCTCTCTGGAGTAGAGGTAAGTACTTGACTGTTAATCTAAAGGTCAGTGTTTGAGTCCCAACAGCTTCTTTGTAGGGGAAAATAAAGTGTGCCAATCTACTTTATTTTCCCCCACAAAGAAGCTGCTGGGACCTAAACTCCTCCAGTGAGGTACTCATGCTTCTTCTATCTCTCACCTATATAAGATATAGATAATGTAGGAAGCTCTGGTTGTCTAGCAGGTAAGGAATTGTCCTGTCAAGTCAAAGACAAGTACTTTAATTACACGAACCACTCAGTGGAACAAAGAAAGGTGATCTCTCACGTAATTCACAGCCTCTGAAAACCCACTAGAGGATCAGGTATGAGTCATTTCCAGCTCCACAACACATAGGAACAACAACAATGCAATATATAAATGTATAAATGTGTAAATATATAAATACGTTACATTTTCTATATATTTTAAATAATATGGATATTACTATTGCTGTGTACCATAGAGTTGGAATCCAACCATAGCTGACCCTCTGATGGGTTTTCAGAGGCACTTAATCGCATGGGAGAAGATTGTCCATCCTTCTCCCGTGGAGCTGCTGGTGGCCTCAAAGTGCATGCCTCTCGGATTGCAGAATAACATCTTGCCACTAGGCCACCAGAGCTACCTAATATATAATATAGTGTACATATTACATACACTTGAAATATTACTTATTAACGTATATAAATTTGCATATATACATAATTTGCATATATATAAAATTGCACATATACATATACATAATTGTATATATGCAAATACACACATATTTATATACATATAAAAGTTAAACTGATGCTTAGTTTTCCAAGACTTTAAATTACATATTGCCAATAAAGCAGTATCACGATAAACGGAGAAAGGATTGAGGTTGTTAATGATTTTATCTTGCTCGGATCAACAATCCAACATTCGTTGCACCAGCAGTCAGGAAATCAAAAAGAGAAGGTGCACTGGTAAAACAGCTGTCAAGAATTGCTCTATAATGCTTAAGAGTACTGAAGTCAGTTAAAAGACTAAGATGGCCCTAATAAGACCATGGTCTTCTCAATTGCTTGCTATGCATTTGCAAGCCAGACAATGACTATGGATGACAGAAAAAGAATTGATGCCATTCAATTGTAGTGCTAGAAAAGCGTATTGAAAATACCATTGACTGCCAAAAGACCTAAGAGGTTTGTCCTGAAGAAGGTGAAACCAGTTTACTCTTTCGAGACAAGGATTTTGAAGTTCTGTCTCACATACTTTGGGCATGTCACCAGGAGGGACCAGTCCTGGGAGAAGGAAGTCATGGATGGAAATTAGAGGGTCAGGGCAAAAGCAGAAGACACTGGATGAGATGAACTGACAATGTGCCTGTGGAAATGAAGTCAGGTGTATCTGAGAAAGTGAGTTTGGCTCATGGTAGAGCAATGTTCAGAGCCACTGTTCATATGGGCACTATGAGTCATAGTTTACTTGATGGCACATAAAACAACACCAAAAATCCGACATAGAAATTCTATATGACCCAACAATTCCACTCTGAGGAATATATCCCAAGAAAATTAGAACTGAGATACAAGTGGAGAGTTGTACACCAACATTCATAGCAGTCTTACTCAAAACATGGAAACAGCCCAAATGTCCAACTACAATCAAATGGGCAACAATTTTGGAAGTTATTACATACCTTGGGAGAGACTGGATAGCATTACACTGAGTTTAACTTATTCAGTCTCATAAAGACAAGGAATGTATAAGACCATTGTTGTAAAAATAGAAGGATAACTTGTCAAACGTGTATGAAAGTCTAAAGAGGGAAGGAATGGATAAAGATGAACAGGAGGAAATCATGGGGTGGCACAGTTTGGTGGATGAAGGGAAAGATCATGTGTGGATCAAAAAGCTGGGGTAATGATGGGCATAGTTTATGACAATTAATTATACAAAGCATAATGTATGAGAACGATGGTATGAAACACAATGTGAATGAAGGATAGGATGAAACACATGTATACAAATTTTGTACGCACATCAACATAAAATATTTAAAAAATTCAATAACAAAAAATCACATAGGAGGAATGTCCACAACAGGGGGGATTGGAGATTGTCTATTTTATCATGCAGAATAATTAAAGATTACAATAACCAGATAGGTGTCACCCATGGATTAAGACCGGCTCTCTGTCAAATTGATTCCAATTCATTAGTGTCTATCAGGCGTTTTTTAAGGCTGTAAATTTTTACAAAAGACAGCTCAGCCCATCTTTCTTCTGCAGAGCAGCATGTGAATTTGTGGTTTTCAGCTACTAACCTTCAAGTTAAGAATTAAGAGTACCACTTAGAAGGAGCTTATTCTCTCTCTCCCTACCTACCTACTTCCCTATCTACCTGTTGTTGTTGTTGTTATGTGCTGTTGATTTGTTTGCGACTCATAGTGACCCTATGTACAATAGCCCTAAACCCTACTCTATCCTGTGCCAATTGCACTGACTCTTACACACCTGCCTATATATATTTGGGAACTCTGGAAGCCTAGTCAGTAGTGAGTTGTGTGGTCAGCCTAAAAGCAGGCAGTTTAAATCCAGCAGTTGCTCCAAAGGAGAAAGATGAGTAATCTCCTTTCATGTTATTTTGGACACTGAAAACTGACTAGAGAATCTGCTATGAATAGGCTTTAATTTGATGGTAATGAGTGTGAGTGTGAGAGTGTGTGTGTGTGTGTATGTGTGTGTGTGAAGCGAAACCATTTTGTATAATAAAACATACATTTATTTGTAAGAATTACTTCAAATTATGTCTATGATAATTTGTTACTTTGTATTTTCAGCTAATGTGGTGTTAGGATTTTTAAGAATGACTTTTCTATTCTGACTGGGGTGAGATGATATCTCATAGTTGTTTTAATTTCCATCTCTCTTAGAGCTAGGAATTTTGAACAGTTCTTTATGTGCTTCCTCAGGAAGCTAACTAGACTGGGAAGAGACTGTTGCAAGGTGTAGCCTGAGAGAATCAGACATAACCAAGATGAGAGACCTTGAAATAGGAACCTCAACATCAGGCATGAAGAAGCAAAGAAAGCAATGTGAGTCCTTCAAGGCCAGAGATTTCTGATCTAGAGGTCTCTTACTGTTGACTAGAAGGCTTCCTCTATTAATTGAGAGACTATAGCTTCCTGTGGTAACCTAGTGGTAAGAAAGAAGCTGTGCTGCCCTTCCAAAGGCATGCTTTTCAAATTCACCAACTGTTTCATGTGAGAAGGATGGACAGTCTCCACCTGTTCACTTTACTGCTTTTGAAAACACACTGAAAGGTCAGCTATGAGTCAGTTCCAACTGGATGCCACACAACAACATCTTTCTGTTGACTGAGAAGCTTTCTGAACTAATTGAAGTATTGGGTCTTACTGTTAACTTGTCTTTACTAAATCTGAACTGTCACTACGTGCTATCCTTTGCCTTTCCCCCTTCCCAACCCGCTTCCCTAATGAACCCCATAACTATGACTAAAAAGAGAATCTGTAAAACCTATGTGCTCATTTGCAATGAATTCTGGACTCAGTAATTAGTAGTAATTGCAGCAGGGTTGGGGGCCACATCTGGTTTTGTAGTTATTAGTTTGCTACTGTGGGTGTTGTTGATGGAGACCATTCCCCTTTGTGGAACTGATGTACGTCAGCCTCTTTGTGGCCAGCCCATGTTGCCCTTGCTTCCTTTAGTTTGAAAGAATAGCTTCCCGGCTGTGTATTAGTTTTGAGGATGGCTTTCATTAGATCACCAACATTTCAGATGTTGAAACATTTATTGACTAATAACTGCTTTTTAAATATTTTAATGGATGACTAGGTTTTACTGCTGTAAAGAACATAAATAGTTATACACAGAATCATTCTTGAAGATCATGAAGGTTGGGAAAGGCTGATGAAGGGCTTACCATTCATAAATAGATGAGTTGGTTGAAAGAAAGCAATATATACTTAGGAGTTGATGAGGTATTATGATCAATTAATCCTACTGGGATAATCGGGATGGGAGTCTCAGAGGCAGTGTGATTGGCACAGGACAGAGTTTAGGGCTATTGTACATAGGGTCGCTATGAGTCACAAGTGACTCGACGGCACATAACAACAATAACAACATTAGTAACTTTTAATCAGTTGTGTAAAACAAATTGTGTGTAACTGTTGGGCTGAAAAACCAACATGACTTATAAATACCCACTCAAATAAAATAAATAAATATTTTAAAACGAAGTCATTTTTACCTGTGGGCTTAATTTCTACCTGAAAGAGGCTACTGACAAGAATCAGGTAAAGAATAAAGATAGGGGAAAATAAATGTCAGAAATAGTCGTAGGTTGTGATAAAATAAAGTGCTTGGAATTTGCGCCTAAATCAGAGCAACATGAAACTTAAAACCATGTGGCAATTTGGTCTCTTTATAGCATTCATGTAAATGACTATGAAATAAACATAAACTCAATGCTTCCTAACTCTTAATTACTAGATAATTGTTAATTCTGAAAAAGCTCTGTCAGTGGGGAATATTGCCAGGAATAACTTGGAGAAATTTGTCAGATCTACTTGAGTGTGGTTTTAGGTCGCTCGTTCAACTCCCAAAGCATTAAAGAGGCAGTCAGTTTAGTGCAGCTGGCAAGGTCAAGCTTCTCCACACACAGGCATATGGTCAAGGACTGCTTCATTTTCTCTTTCAGTGCTCACCCAGCAAGGTGAAGCACAACCTCCTGAAAGCTGTGCCTCAGAACTGTGTTGAATGCCCTCCACTGCTGCTTTCTGGACATCATCTTGACTTACATGTTAGTGAGCTTTCTGATTACATAAAACGAATTCATCCACACCAAAAATGCACTCAGTTAACATACATTCAATATGTAAGACAGAGCAATTTTAAAAGTTCATATCTCTGTGCTGTTTAAAAAGCAGAATGTTTTAAAAATGTCTTTGACAATTTTTTTAGATATAATATAGAGTAGTTCTACTGTATTATAATTATGACTTTCTGACACATTTTTGAAGTTTTAATAAGTAGTAGCAGAAGAAATGACTAATTCAATTGTATATTAGTGGATAGGTATGACTATATTCCTTTGATGGATATTTTCTTTCCAGTGATTAATTGTCTTGCAGAGAACTACTGATGTATCTGTTTTACTTTATTCTTTTTTTCTGATTTTTTTTGCTTTTTATTTGACGTTTTAATTTTATAGTCAATGCTTTTGTATAAGTTATTTTCTGGAAGAATTCTATTGGCATTTTGTAATTTTATGTATCAATTGGCCTTATTATTCTGCTGTAAAATACTTGTTAAATGTTCAACATAACATGATTTTTAAAAGATGCAAACTGGCTCAAGAGACATAAATAACATTTTATTAAGGACATATTAATAAAATTTAGAGAAGTGAGGATCTTTTACAGCTAGATCTTGATTTAAAATCTAGACAAATCAAAGAAATAAGCATTATTTTGAGACACATGAATGCCAGAACTTTATTTTAATATATCCAAATTGTTTTTTAAAAAAATTATAAAATTATATTTTAAAATGCTCCAGGATGTTGTTATGTGTCATCAAATAATCTGTGACTCATAGTGACCTTCTGTACAATAGCTCTGAGCTCTGTCCTATCCTGAGCCAATCTTACTGTCTCTGACACACTTGTTCCCATTACTCCAGTCATTGTGTTAATCCATTTCACCCAGGGTCTTCATCCCTTGTGTTGTCCCACCAACCTTCCAAGCACTATGTCCTTCTCCAAGGTCAGGTCCCTCTGGCAACATGCTCTAAGCATATGAGTTTAATAATTCTTGCTTCCAAGAAGCAACCTGACTTTATACTCTCCTTGTTTGTTCTCCTGGAATTCCATGGCATGCTTATTACACATTTCCAGCACCACAATTCAAAGACATTGATTCTTATTCTGTAATCCTTAGTGATCATCCAAATCCCTGATGCATAGCAAGTAATTTCAACGACCATTACCTGGATCAGGTGCATCTTAGTCTCTAGACTTACATCTTTGCACTTCAGCACTCTTGAAATGTCCCTGACTGTAGACTTTCCCAATTTCATTTGTCTTTTGTTTTCCTGGATGCTAGTTCCAAAAGTGCTGATTTTGAACCACAGCTAGCTGAAATTGTTGACAGTCTCAACCTCTTCTCCATCTATCATGGTGCTGCCAACTGGCCCAGTGGTAAGAATATTTGTTTTCTTGATGTCAAACTTTAATTCATATTGGAGATTGCAGTCCTTGTATATATAATAAAAATTATGACATGTTAAACACCAGTTATTATAAAATTAAATGAAACAAAAATAATATACCCTGTAATTTAATAAAAAAATTGGCAAAATTCTATTTTTAAGGACCTCTCCAAAGTTCTAAAGAGCAATGTCAATTTTAACACTAAAGTGTGTCTTCTTATCCAACTCATGATATTTTCCATTGTTTCCTACATATCTGAAAGTAGAATATTGAATACAGGTGACAGAAAAAATGATTGCTTTGAATTGTGGTGATAGATAAGAGTATTGACTATCCCATGAATTGCCTGAAAAGTGAGTAAGTCTCTCTTGGAGGAAGTGTAATCAAAGTGCTCCTTAGATGCTAGGATGGTGAAACTTTTGTCTCACATACTTCAGGTATATTGTCAGATTGAATCAGGCCTTGGAAAAAGATGTCATGCTGGGAGGAAATGGAGGGAAAGAGAGAGAGAAAGAAACACCCTCAACAGAATGGATTGACATCATGGCTGTATAACTGGGTTTGAGCATATCAGATAATGTGAAGATTATGTGGTATATGTCAAGATTGAGGTCTGTTATTTACAGAGTCACTATGAAGTCTAGGAAAGGAGTGTGTCAGGATGCATCCTGTCTCCATATATTTTTCTTTCTCTATGGGGGACAGATCAATTAGAAAGCTGGATTTTATGAGGAGTGATGTAGCATCAAGATTGGAGGAAGACTCCTAGAAACCTATGCTAAGCATATGACACAATCTTAAAAAACTGAAGAGGACCTTAATTGTTTGCTGCAAAAGGTCAAGGACGACAGTCTTCAGTATGGATTGAAGTTCAACATCAGGAAGACAAAGATTCTCACCACTGGGCCAATTGGCAGCACCGTGATAGATGGAGAAGAGACTGAGGTGGTTAACAATTTCAGCTTCCTCACTTCTTGGCAACAACACTGAATAAATTAAAAAAAGCAAATTGTTTTGTGGAAAGCTGCTGTCAGGGACCTCTCAAAAGTGCTGAAGAGCAACAATGTCAGTCGGCAGACTAAGGTATGCCTGATTCAGGCCATGGTCTGCGTAATTACATCAGAGAGCTGGACAATGACTAAGGATGACAGAAGACAAATCGACATCTTTGAATTGTCGTGCTGGAGAAGAGTATTGAACATACCATGGTTTGCCAAGAGAACAAGGAGGTCTGTCCTAGGTGGGTGAAACCAAGCTGCTCATTGGAGGCAAGGCTTCTGAAGCTCAGTCTCACGTATTTGGGCATGTGGTGAGCATTAGCCAGTCACTGGAGAAGGACGTCATGATTGGAAGTATGGATGGACAGCATGGGAAAGGAAGAGCCTGATGAGATGGATCAACACAGTAATTGGTGCAATGAGGGTAATGTGCCAGAGACAGTGAGATTAGCTCAGGATAGTGTAGGGTTCAAACTATCGTGCATAGGATTGCTCTGAGTTGCAGGGGAAATCTTTGAAAATATAATTTTAAGTTTGCCCCTCCTCCCAAAAAAAAAGCACAATGTAAAAAGGACAGACAGAGAAGGTTGCAGAGAAAGATGAAAATGTCTATAAATATATAATTACAATATGATAAACAAGTCACTATGCAATTAACATGAGGGCACAGAATAAACAATGACAGCAACAAAAACCCCTTAGTGTCTTCAAATCAGGTTCTAGCACATAGTGACACTCCACTGGGTTTCTAAGCCTGTAAATCTTTGTGAAAATAGACTGCCAATATTTAACGCTGAGAGCTACTGGTTATTTTTTAACCACCGACCTTTTGGTTCCCATTCTGATACATTATATGCAATGCTGCAGAACAGCTTATCTCTAGAGTAGTGAAAACACTTAAAAAAAAAAGACTAGAAGAAAAGACTTCATAATGCAAAGTAATAAAATATATTTAATTATCAATTCCAGATAATCAGTATAATTTTTTTCTATTTACATTATGAAGAGAGACACAACCCTGCTCGCTGAAATTGAGGAGGACCTGAAGCGCTTGCTTCAGAAGGTCAAGGATTCCAGTCTTCAATATGGATTGAAGCTCAATATCAAGAAAACAAAGATTCTCACCACTGGGCCAATTGGCAGCATCAGTATGGATGTGGAGAGATTGAGATAGTTAACAGTTTTCATTTGCTTGGTTCCACAGTCAACACTCTTGGTAACAGCAGACAGGAAATCAGGAGACAAACTGCATTGGGAAAGTCAGCTGTGAGGGACCTCTCAAGAGTGCAACCATGTCAGGCTGGAGACTAAGGTGCGCCGGATGCAGGCTATAGTCTTTGCAATTACGTGCTATGCGTGGGAGAGTTGGACAGTGAATAGGAATGATAGAGAATTGATGCCTTTGTGATGTGGTGCTGGAGAAGAGTGTTGAATATACTATGGACTGCTAGGAGAACAAACTGGTTTGTCCTGGAGAAGGTGAAGCTGGAATGCTCCTGGGAGTCAAGGATTCTGAAGTTTTGTCTGACATACTTTGGGCATGTTACAAGGAGGGACTGGTCCTTGGAGAGGGATATCATGTTTGGGAGAGTTGAGGGACGGCACAGGAGAGGAAGACCCTCGATGAGATGGATCGATTCTGTGAGTGGAGTGGTGGGAAAGAATGTGTTTGAGACAGTGAGGTTGGCACAGGATAGATGGCGTTTAGGGCTCTTGTAAATAGCATCACTATGAGTCACAAATGACTCGACTCAATGGCACATAACAACAACAACAACAACATTTACATTATAGTCCAAAGTCTATCTTTCAGAATGTCACTGAGGAGAGGAAAATAATACTTTTTTTATAAGATCAAGTATATATTAATCTAGATACTAGTTTTCTCAATGTCTTGGTTTATTACTAATAGCAGATACTTGATGCAGGTAAGTTAGCCTTTGTTTTACGATAATGCTGCATGATGATATATGATGCTGTATGATGAAGCTTGTTTGTAAGATGATGATAAGCATCATGTTTCCATTAAACATCAAATAGTGTATATTGCCATGTGGTTACACACACATTTTTGAGAAAACTTTGTTAATACAAAGTGATATATTTCAAAATACATTATCCAACCTTAAAAAATATTATAACTTATTATCACTTTTTTTGGTATTTTTAATACTAGTGAATTCTACTTTGGGGTAGAATCCCTTTAATGATCACCTTCACAATGTAAAAAAGAAAAGTCACCTCAGCTATCACCTCCTTTATGACAAAAATAATGAAGAATAAATTAAAAAATAGCAACCTGAACTAGACTGTAAATATGAACAGATAATAATCTGCTATAAACAATAAGCTGCGACAAACTATTAATTTATAAAATCAAATTGAAAATGTGTTTTTTTTGTATATGGAAGCTTCTATTGGAAAAATACTATGCATTAAATTTTGTAGAGGTGATATCTTTAAATCAACATATAGGATAAAACAAATAACTTTTAAGTTTTCCATATGTCTTTTTTTACAAAGAAACTGTAAGTGGTAGAATACTCAATTCCTTGATATCAATTTGTGTATGCTGAAATTGAGACATGAGGGAGTAGGGTTTACCTAGCTTTTCTCAGATGCTTAATAGAAAATTCTGGGTTTATAGCAGTATATGTCTCAGGATAGGATGTTTTCCTCACCCCAACTGCCTGGTTGATTTTACTATTGAGCAATATAATCCATCTAACCAGGCAATACCTGTGTCTTCACAATATTTTCATCAGTTTATAAATAATTGTATGTATAGATTAACAAACATGTTGAGAAATCCCAGCAGTTTACAGGAAAATATATTTTAGAGAGAAAGGAAAATATAATCAGTTCTCAGAATTTTTAAATAGTCAAAGCTTAAGTAAATGTATTCAGGTTGTTTGCATTTGAATCTACTACTAAGCCTAAAATCCCTTATGGGATGATTTCAGAGTCAAAATATCTCAGAGTTAGAAGGTACCATGAAAGGTTATCTGGTCTACCCTCACCCCCAGGGTTCATTAACAAACATTGTGCACTCTAACTAGAAGGGCTCAGACAGCTACTTATTTGTAGAAACTATAACTTGTCATTAATTTTAAAACTCTAAAGCAATACATGCAATTCAAATAACAAACTGAGTATTCACTTTCAGAAACCTGGTTCTGAATATGTGCCATTCTTCTGTGCTAGCTGCAAAACTATATGAGACATTTAAATTAAAGAGACATTTACATTAAATATGAGATGGTTTTTCCCTATAGTGTAATCCAACGTTAGGGAGCTCTTGTGGCCTAGTTGCAAGAACCTGAGCTGCAATCCCAAATGCACATGGTTCGAGACCACCAGCTATTCAGCAGGAAAAGGATGGGTAATGCCTTCCTCTGCTTTTAACTGCCCCTGAAAATCTGCTGGAGGGTCAGAGATGGGTCAGTTCCAACTTTATGGTACACAACAACAACAACCCAATATTAAATTTGCTGTATGTTTAGCATTACTCAGGTGTGGAGAGAATTTTGAAGTTTTAACAGTGTTACACTGAAAAGATACAGTATAAAAATATTCACTTTTCTATTTAGGAAGTATAGTTTTCAGATAATCTCAGTCAAAATAAACTGAGTCATTTACTGAACATGAATAAATAGCCTAGAGAATTAAGTTATTCTGACAATTTCATTAGAACAAGATTCTTGTGCTTAAAGTTGTTATCATTTAGAAAAGGAGTAAGATATGTAAATAAGTAAGTAAAACAACATAAATGTTAAACAGGGAGTATGTTTTTAACAGTAAGAATACATTTTGGAAATGGATTTACCTCTTAAGTAAAGTTAGTTGGAAGTGGATTGTAATTGGTCTTTGCAAAGACACAGAAGGAATTGCTTTCAGAGTCAGGAGCTCTTTTTGCTTGCCTTTTTAGAGTTGAAATAGAAAATATGTATTCTGTAGATGTGTCCCATGTACCTCTACTAATAATCTACATTAAAAAGATAGAAATTATTTTCAACTCTGCAAGAGACCTCATGAGAAAAGGAGAAAGGAATGGGTGGGCATCAGATTCCATTTCTTAAGAGCTAAGAGAGTAACTTGCTGGGGAACTTGGATAACACATTTTACTTACTATAGAGCATAGCATTTAAAAGAAGAATTCCTATGCAGGCATGCACTTACAGCATACCTTGAAACTAGAAATACGACTATGACTACTTCTCCTTAAAACCTCATAAAAATCTCCTCTTCAAAGAGATTTATGAATAATGTGAACTAAATAATTCATGGGATTGCAGATGCCAGTCCAAATAGCCTCTTCTTTTTCAAGGTTTTAGTTTGTAAAACTGTGATCAAAAGCCTTCATCAGTCATGATAGTCACATTTGTCCTCACTCCAAACAAACCATATTTGCATGTGAATGTTTTTCATTGAAATGAGATATATAATATGCCAGCCAAGGCCCGACTAAAAGGCATTTTATGCCATTTAAATTCAGTCAAATTAAAAGCTGAATGCAACCTAAAAGGTCTACTCTCAGAACAGTAATTTGACACTTCATAAATAAGAACCATTCTTGGTGAGCATAGGTTCAGCACTTGTCAGAAAATTGTACACTGTCATATTAACAAAGTGCTGTTCTCTAGGGGAAATAAACTATAAGGAAAATCTTGCATGTAAGGCAACAAACACATGATATCACTGGTTCAAGGTTGATAACATTCATTCAGATTTACAGAAAGTGATAAAGTTTAAAACTTTTATGAAGGCTAAGATAAAGAACTCTGGCCAAAAGAAACCCTTTTTATTTAAAATTAAAACTAAAGTTAAATACCTTGGGAAAATGAAAACTCATTAACATAATTATGGGATTTGGACAACAATAATTAAAAATCCTGATAAAACTATAAACTCAATTATCATAACTGAGTTTTAAAATCTCAATTGCTTATAAAATTTCATAGTTTGAGATGATAGAAGGATCTAAAATTTTAATATGATAAACAGATTTTATGACTAGCTTTCTAGTTTTTATTAGCTAAATGAAAATGTTTTTATCCATTAATTGCAAACTTTCTACATTAACTAAGAAATTTAATTAAGGGGGGGGGAATGGAGACTAAATCAAAAGGTTAGAGGGAAATGCAGGAAAACAAAATTAAACAAAACATAGTGTGTCAGGGATGTATATTTGTTCCTCCATACCTTTTCAATCTACATGTGGAAGAGATCATTCAAGAAGCTAGACTTCATGAAGAAAAATGTGATATCAACACCAGAGGAAGACTTATTACTAATCTGCATTACACAGATGACATATCTTTTCTTGCTAAATATTTGGCAGACTTGAAGTACGTGCTGCAAAAGTCAAGGACTGTAGCCTTCAATATGGATTGAATCTCAACATCAAGAAAATAAAAATGCCCAGTATGGGTCAATATGTAGCATCATGATAGATGGATAAGTGATTGAAGTTAACAATTTCATCTTACTGTATCAATA
Source organism: Elephantulus edwardii (assembly GCF_000299155.1). Taxonomy (NCBI): domain Eukaryota; kingdom Metazoa; phylum Chordata; class Mammalia; order Macroscelidea; family Macroscelididae; genus Elephantulus; species Elephantulus edwardii. The sequence continues at coordinate 7,359,338 of NW_006399784.1, read as the reverse complement.
GTTGCTTGGGACCAGGAGTCAAGAAATCAAAAGACAAGTTGCACTGGGAAAATCTGCTATCAAGGACGATTCCAGAGTGCTAAAGGGCAATGATCTCAGTCAAAAGACTTAGTTGCACCTGACACAAGCCATGGTCTTCTCAATTACTTTTTATGTGACTGTAAACTTTACATTGATTAAGCATGACAGAAGAATTGATGCTATTCCGTTTTAGTGCTAAAGAACATTGAACTTATCACGGACTGGCAACAGCACAGAGTTCTGTCCTGGAGAAAGTGAAAACAGGGTGGCAAGCAAGGATAGTGACACTTTGTCTCATGTACTTTGGACATATTGTCAGAAGGGAATCCTTGGAGAAGAACATCATGCTTGGAAGGGTAGAAGGCAGCACAAGCGAGGAAGATCCTCAACAAGATGAACTGACACACTGACTGTGGCAATGATATCAGATGTGCTGGAGATATTAAGATTGGCGCAGGATAGATCGAGTTTCAGAGCCACTGTTCATAGGGTTGGAAGAGTTATAGTGACTCAACAACATATAACAGCAGCAGCAACTATGGCAGTGAGTTTTAACTCATACTTATACGTTTAACTTTTTTTTTATTTCCTCAGTATGAAATCTCTGTACATTTATTTGGTAAAATCATTCACTTTTCCCCTGCACTAACAAAATTTATTATCACTAAAATGTCCTCACTAAACTAAGTTTGCCTTCACTTTCACAGTAAATTATCTTCTTGCCGTTGTTATGACCTATCAAGTGGCCTGAAACACATTATCTCTGATAGCTGCCCTATCCTGTGCCAATCTCATCATCTCAAGCAGACATAATCTCACTGCTCCAGTCACTGAGCCAATCCATCTCATCCTGGGTCTTCCTCGCCTTTGCTGTCCCTCCACACTTTCAATCATGATGTCCCTCTCCAAGGACTGGTCCCTCCTGGCTACATGCCCAAAGTTTGTGAAAAGGAGTTTAAATATCCTTGCCTCCAGGGAGCAAACTGGTTTCACTCTTTCTAGGACAGACTATTTGTTCTTCTGGTGGTCCACAGCATTATCAACACTCTTCTCCAGCACCAAAATTCAAAGGCACTGATCCTTCTTCTATCCTTCTTACTCATTTTTTCCAGCTCTCTTATGCGTTGTAAGTCATTACAAAGACCATGGCCTGGATCAGGCATATCTTAGTCTCTAGACTGACATTGTTACTCTTCAGTCCTCTAGAACGACCTTAAAATTGGTTTTGTTTTTATAGTCACATCCTTCTTATGTGCCAAAATATCTGAAATGAGGAAATAGATGGCAACACAACTTTGATCGTGAGAATCTCTAGATAATATGGTTTTGTTGCTGTTATATTTTGTTTAGTCAGAATTGTCTCATACATCACTAAAGTTTTCAATCACTTGAGAGGTGATTGCCCATCTTTTTCCTGAAGAGCTGCAGCTGGTAAATTAGAACTCTGTGACTTTGGGTTGGCAGGGCAATTCCTTAGCACTAAGCAACCCGAGCTCCCAACATAGGCATTATTAACCTCTATATCCTATTCTCATAACATAATCAACTGTCTGAAATTATAGACAGAAAAACTCTTGCAACTATCTCATTCCCTTATTGTAACTAGATAGGAAGTCTGAAGGTCTATAAAAATTTTCCCCCCTATTCTTACCTTTGAAAAAGAGAAACACATTCTCTCAAATCATTTATATTCATTAATGAGGGTTCTTTTGACACATTCTACACAGTGAGGAGTATTAATGTGTAAGAAGAATATCTGGATTACTGATATTTTAAATCTAATTCTCTTCAAGTACATGCTGTTAGAGAGATTAATGCAAAATGAGGAAATCTTATTTTTCAACAGGTAATTCATGCTGATATATATTTTAAAAGATGCTAAACTAAGGTAGTAGTATTTATGCTAGATAGAACTTGTGGAAAGAATAGGGGTTTAAGTTTCTGCCAGAGACAAAATGTTCTGTATTTCATTTTTAAATACTGCATGGCATTCAATCAATCTGCATATTTCAAAACATACATTCTTGTTTTCCAGGAATATTTACTTTAAATGACTTCTAATAAAAATCAATTAAGTAATTAATAGATATTAAAAAACATAAATATTTAATAGGGAAACTGATTTTACCTTTATGGAAATTTCTCATTTTTACAAGGTTTCTTTTTGTATTGCTTATTTTAGAGTACAATGATGCTATTTTCCCATTTTAGTGATACAAGAAAATAATGAAGTTCTTGATAAATATATGGATTCAATATACTCTTTCTAGTGAAATCTATTGTAAATTCCAGACTCAGAGAAGTAACAATCCACAAATTGAAAATTTTGCCATTTTAGGGAAAGGTAGGTGGTAACTGTTTTATATATATAATTATGAGTATAAGAGTATATTTGTACATTTTACAGCTACAAATTTATATATACACACACACACATATATTTATGTATATATGTGTATATGTATGTGTCTGTGCGCGCGCACACACACACACACACACACACACATTCATATTTAGAGATATGACCTTGTAAAATGAATCTCTGCAGAATATATAAGATGTGACAATTACCTAAAACCACTTTTCCTTCATTCTGATTTAACAATATGATAAATTGTAATAGGTTTCATATTTTCATCATAAAAATAAAATCGAAATAAGCAAAATTAATTTTAGAATGACCTACAGTTTTCCTCTCTATATATACCAACTTGTGAATTACTTATTCAGGTCTTTAGAAATATGTATTTTTCATGGATCAGTAATAGATGTCATCAATTCTGAAGCAGATGCATTCATATGTAAGTAAACATCTCAAGCAAGTTAATAATAAGGAAAATATCTAAGATGTTAGGAAAATTAGGACAATTCTTATGCAGATTCTGACTTTAATAGGAAAACAATGAGTGGCTTGTGGCAGAAAAATACAATATATCATTGGGAATGTGAATGCTAATGAGCATAAGCCAAGGGATAAGGAATATAGCAACGTATATTGCAGCAAACACTGATGAGGGCAGATGTAGAAAATCATTATCAACTTTAGACCCCTAGAGCAACATAAATGAAATCACCGCCTTGTGTTCAGGGAAATAAAACAGGCAGCTTAGATAGAAATAAAGAGAGGCTTTAATTATCTAAAAGTAAATTGGGAGCAGCCCATGATAATACTGAAGTGGAGTTATTATAGAACACAATGTAAAGTTAATTCAAAAATCAGTTTGTTCAAAAACATCAACAGCTGGGTTTAATAATAGACACAATGAATCAGATATGAATAAAACCTTGAGAAGGAAGATTATCTGAGCAATTCTAATCATATTATTAGATTTACTAAGAAAACAAAAATGACAAAAGACCCATGAAAATTTATTTGTATAAACATAAATTGGAAAACATTTTTTAGATGTGAATCTGAGATCATATGCATAGTTATTTTATTGATGGACTTCATTTTCCCTATATTTTATGCAAATTGTATGAATTAAAGTGATTTACTATAAATGTTGTTGTTGTTAAGGGCTGTCGAGTCATTGGAGACTCATAGCAACCCTATGACTGAAAGACCTAGACAGCTGTATAACTTTCATCCTTTCTCCAGGTTCATAGGGTTTCAGGAAAGCTATTGTGGAAGTAGATGTCACTCCTGCTTCCAAGCTTGTTTTAATTGGGGAGCACCACCCAGAGCTGTTGTACAGAGGGTCAGTATGTGCAGGTAACTCGATGATACGTAACAACAACAATAACATTGTTATGTTCATACAATGCATCTTCCATTGTCCAGATCTCTGATACATAGCAAGTAATTGCAAAATACATGGCCTGGATCCAGGACATCTTTGTCTTTACACTAACATCTTTGATCTTTAATACTCAAAAAAAGTTCCTGATACCAGACTTTCTAATCCTATTATTCTTTTGATTTCCTGGTTGCTGGTTCCACAAGTGATGATTGTGGACCCTAGCAAGCTGAAATTGTTAACAGTCTCAATATCTTCTCCATCAATTTTCATTGTGCTGCCAATTGGTCCACTGGTGAAAATCTTAATTTTCTTTATGTTGATCTTCAACCCATCCCCCTCCGTTTCAGTGAATAAGGATGTGTCATCTGCATAATGCAACTTGTTGATCAGTTCTTCCTTAAGTTCTATTGCTACATTCCTCCTCATAAAGACAAGTCTCCTTAATGATCTGTTCTGTATATAGATTTAAAAGGTATGGAGACAAGATGCATCCCTGATGCCCTCCTGTCCTGATTTTGAACCATGTAGTGTTTCCTTGCTCTGTTCTGACAACTACTTCCCGACCCAAGTATAGCTTTCATATAAGCATGATCAATTTTTATGATATTCCCATTCTTCTCAAGGCTAGTTACGATTTATTGTGTTCCACACAGTCAAATGTCTTTGTGTAGTTGATGAAACAGACTCAGTGCTTTCAATCAAGGTCTATCTTTGGCTATGATGTTCTTAAAACCACGGCCTCTTCTAAAACTAGCCAGTATTTCTAGTATTTCTCTGTCAATATGCTGTTGGCACAAATAGACTTGTAAACACAGGCAGAAATGAGCATCAAATCAACAAATAGAATCAATGAATGGGGCCTTTTAAAAATCAAGTCCCTTGTGCATTAAAACCTTTTTTTCCAATACGATGAAAAAAAGTGTACAGACTAAGAAAAAGGTATCTCAGACAAAGTTCTCATATTAAAAATTTATAGAATACTACTGTGAGCTCTGGTGGCTTAGTCATAAGGAACTGTGCTGGCAACCCAAAGGTATCGAAAAGTATGTGGTTCAAACCCACCAGCTCTTCCATGTGAAAAAGATGGGAAATTCCTTCTTATGCAATTTATTGCCTCTGAAAATCTGCTAGAGGGTAAGCTAAGCTATGGGTTGATTCTGACCCATTGGTACAACTGAAGCTCCAGAAGAAAAAGAGTGGTAACCTAAAAACAAATGAGAAAAAATATATGAAAAGACTCATCACAAAAGAATATATTCCTATGGCCAAGAGACAAATGAAGAAATGATCCAAATCATTGGCAATCAGAGAGATGCAAATCAAAACAATGAAATGCCATTTCATCCCAGTAGCAGTAGCAAAATTTAACAGACTAGAAAGCAATCAATGTTGGAGAGGATACAGAGAGATTGGGACTCTCATGCACTGCTAGTGCGATTGTAAAATGGTACAACAACTCTGCAAGGCAGTTTGATGTTTCCTCCAAAAAAACTGAACATAGAAATAGTATATGATCCAGCTAGTCCGCTGCTAGAAATATGTCAAAGGAAATTAGAAATAAGACACAAGCAGAGATATGTACATCTATTTTCATAGCATTCATAGCAATGCTATTTACAATTAAAGAAATGTGTGCAAAAGAAAATGGAAACAGCCTAAATGCCCATCATCAAACAAATGCATTGGGGACACTGTGTTACATTTACACAGTGGAATATCATGCACTATTAAGGAACAATTTTTAAAAAATACTATTACACTGAGCTTTCATAGTTAAGAAAGTCATTTCTAGATCCATCTTGAAGTACAATATTGTGAGTGACAGGATAATATCCATACTCATACAAGGAAGGCCAGTGAATACAACTATCATTCAGATATATGCACCAACAACCAGAGCCAAAGAGGAAATAGAAGACTTCTACCAACTTAAACAGTCAGAGATCGATCAAACATGCAATCAAGATGCATTGATAATAATGGTTTACTGGAATGCAAAAGTTGGGAACCGAGAAGATTCAGTAGTTGGAAAACAAGGACTCGGTGACAGAAAAGGAGCTAGAAAGAGAGTGATTACATTTTGCACAATCAATGGCGTATTCATTGCAAATATGTTTTTTAAGAGACATAAATGCCGGTTATATATATGGATTTCACCTGATGGTATGCATAGGAATCAGATCGATTACATCTGCAGAAAGGACCGCTGGAGAAGCTCAATATCAGCTGTGAAAACTAGGCCAGGAGTTGATTGTGGAACAGACCACCAACTACTCATATGCAAGTTCAAGCTGAACTTGAGGAAAATTAAACCAAATCCACGGGAACCAAAATATGACTTTGAGTCTATCCCACCTTAATTTCAGAACCATTTCAGGAGCAGGTTTGAGGCCTTGAACACTAATGAACGAAGACCAGATGAGTTAGTTGTGGGAGGATATCAAGGATATCATTCAGGAAGAGTGCAAACGGTCATTGCAAAGACAGAAGAGGAAGAAAAGACCAAAATGGATGTCAGATGAGACTCTGAAAATTGCACTGGAGCACAGAGAAGCCAAAGCACAAGGAAGAATTCAAGATACTAAAGGCTGAACAGAAGATTCCAAAAGGCTGCTCGGAATGACAAAGCAAAATACTACAATGAAATGTGCGAGGAACTAGAGTCAGAAAATCAAAAGGGCGAACTCGCTCAGCATTTCTTAAACTCAAGGAACTGAAGAACAAATTCAAACCCCGAGTTGCTATAATCAAGGATGCTTTCAGCAGAATGTTAAATGATCCAGGAAGTATTAATAGAGTATGCAAAGAGTATAATGAGTCACTGTATTGAAAGGAATTGGCAGACACAGAAGAATTTCATGAAATAACATATGAACAAGAGCCTATGATGTGATGAAGGAAGAAGTTCAAGTTGCTTTAAAGGAAATAGCAAAAAATAAGGCCCCTGGAATAGATGATATACTAATTGACATATTTCAGCTAACAGATGCTGCCCTGGACATGCTTATCAAGTTGTGCCAAGAAATCTGGAGAACAACCACTTGGCCAACTGACTGGAAGAGATCTGAATTTGTACCCATCCCAAAGAAGGGTGACCCATCAGATTGTGGAAACTGTAGAACAATGTCATTGATTTCACATGCAAGCAAGATTCTACTGAAGATTATCCAAAAATGACTGGAACAGCACATCAGCAGAGAACTGCCCAAAGTCCAGGCTGGGTTTAGAAGGGGTCATGGTGCTAGGGATATTGTAACTAATGCTAGATGGATTTTAGCTGAAAGCAGGGAATACCAGATGAATAAATATCTATATTTCATTGATTATGCCAAGGTGTTTGACTGTGTGGATCATAACAAACTTTGGCTGACTCTGAGAAGACTGGGAATCCAAGAACACTTGATCATGCTAATGGGAAACCTATACTTCGACGAAGAGGCAGTCATCAGAACAGAGCAAGGAAAAATTGTATGGTTCAAAGTTGGGAAGGGCGTACGCCGGGAATGTGTCCTGTCTCCATACCTTTTCAGTCTGTATGCAGAAAAGATTATCTGGGGTGCTATGAGGAGAAGTGTGGTGTCAGGATTGGTGTAAGATTCATCAACAATCTGCATTATGCAGATGACACAACCCTGCTTGCTGAAACTGAGGACCTGAAGCGTTTGCTGCAGAGGGTTAAGGACTTCAGCCTCCAATATGGATTGAGGCTCAATGTGAAGAAGACAAAGATTCTCACCACTCGACCAATTGGCAGCATCAGGATGGATGGTGAAGAGATGAGATTGTTCATAGCTTTACTAGCTTGCCTCCACAGTCAACACTCTTGGCACCAGTAGCCAGGAAATTAAAAGGTTTATTGTGATGGGAAAGTCTGCTCTTAGGGACCTCTCCAAAGTACTAAAGAGCAATGATGTCTCTCTGGAGACTAAGGTGTGTCTAATACAGGTCATGGTCTTTGCTATCACTTGTTATGCATCAGAGAGTTGGACAGTGACTAAGGAGGATAGAAGGAGAATTGAGCCTTTCAGCTCTGGTGCTGGAGAAGAGTGTTGAGGGTACCATGGACTGCTAAGAAAACAAACAGATTCATCCTGGAGAGGGTTAAACAGGGCGGCTTCTTGGAGGCAAGGATTCTGAGGCTCCATCTAACATACTTTGGACATGACATGTTGTAAGGTGGGACCGGTCCTTGGAGAGGGAATCATGCCTGGGAGGATGGAGGGGCAGCGCAGGAGGGGAAAGTCCCTCTATGAGATGGATTGATTCGGTGACTGGGGTAATCGGGATGGGTGTGTCAGAGACAGTGCAATTGGCACAGGACAGAGCAGAGTTTAGGGCTGTTGTACCTTGGGTCACTATGAGTCGCAAGCAACTCAACGGTGCATTAACAATAACAACAACATTATACTGAGTGAAATAAATACTGTACAAGTACTACATAATATCATTATTGTAAATGTAGGAGGGTAACTGAACAAAATGTGTATAAATGTTTAATAGGTAAGAGGATACAAGACAGAGAAGGGTAGAAATCACCAGGATAATGGATATTATTGAATGGATGCGGAGGGGAGCTGTTGAAGAAATAGGAAATATTTAATCGTGACTTGAAATGACAAGAGAGGTAATAATAGGTATAGTTCAATAGTAAGTAGCTATGTATAAGACAATGTATATGAATGATTGTATAAAATGCAATTTAAATGAAAGATTGTATAAAACAAAATGTACATGAATGAAATACAATGTATATGAATAATTTTATGCAAGCCAATAAAACATTAAGAAAAAATATAAATCTTTTATTTTTATCTACTTCCCTTATTTTTACAAGGAAAAGTCTCCAATATAATGTAGCTATGACATCACTGATATGATCTTTTCACTTTTAAAATATTAGAAAACTAAATTATTCATGTACACATATCATATAACTATCATATAATGATAATACTTCAGGAAAATTGCACGTGTCTTTATATATCTATTCACCAACTATTTTCCAGTTTCTATTATCACTCAGTTCTAACATTTAAAACAGTTTGTTTGATAATGGCATATAGATATCTATAAAAATGGCTTTCAGAAGAAGGAAGAAGTTGACAAGCAAATATGGAAGATGCCAGTTTTTAACATGAATATAAAAGATTCCAGAGAGCTGGACAAAGAATAAGTATGACAGAAAAACAATTGACCTCTTTGAGCTATGGTGCTGGAGAAAAGTAATGAATATCCCATTAACAGCCAAGAGAACAAACAGGTATGTCTTGGAGAAGGTACAGCTGGCATGCTTTTTGGAGGCAAGCATGATAAGGCTTCACCTCATATACTTTGGCTTATTCCATGGAGAAGGATATCATGCTGGGAAGGGTGGAGGTTCAGCAAAAGAGAGTAAGAACCTCAACCAGGTGGACTAACACACCGATTGCTGCAATGGGCTCCTATGTGTAAGGAAGTATGAGGATGGCACAGAACAAAACAGAGATCAAATCTTTTGTTCATGGGGTTGCTATGCATAATACTCAACTCAAAGGCATCCAACATCAACTACAACAATGGAAAACTAAGGTGTGCCTGATCCCAGTCAATACCTTCTCAATTGTTTGTTATACATCTCAAATTTAGAAAATGAGTAAAGATTAGAAAAGAATTAAAGCATTTGAGTTGTGATTTTAGAAAGGAGTACTAAATAGCTCATAAACTGCAAAGAGAACAAATAGGCCTGTCTTAGAAAAAGTGAAAATAGGGTGCTCCTAAGAGACGGGGACCGTGAAACTTCATCTCACATGCTTTGAGTATGTTGTTAGAGGGTGAATCCTTGGATAAAGATGTCATGCTTGGAAATGTTGAGGGTCAGCATAAGAGAGGAAGAGCTTCTACATGATGAATGACTCATTGATATAAGAGAGGGCTCAAGTGTGCTGTTGATGGAACCAACTATGGTAGGTTTTAGGTCTGTTCTTGACAGAGTCAATCTTAGCCAAAGTTAATTGAAAGCACATGACAATAGACAACAGCAACAACAGTGTTTAATTCTGTATTAGATCTATTTAGAATTGTTTGACGATCCCCCCAAGGAACACTCATTTGAGAAAATGGGAATTACATCCCTCCTATGTGATCCTACTAATAATCTGAATTATAAAAATTTAGTCCAATCTTCTGCTCCTGTATCATATTCAGTATATAATATAAGCACTATGTACTGATAAAACAAAATAAATTCCAGATTATCCTAGAAAAGTGTACTTGAATAACTTCGAGTTAGTGACTAATGATAGATATGATGTTGAAATGCCTTATGTTAAACAGAGTTGAAGTCAATCTAGAAACAGAAATGAACAAATAATAAAGCTCCCTAGAGTTATTAATTGATTTTCTTTCTTTCCATAGAGATTTGTTTATAGTAACCCATTTTGGAGAAGATACATGGATAATTCCTTCTTTTCTGAAACAGTAAAATAAGATATTGCTCTTTTTCTATTTTTTTAATTAATGTTAATTAAAGTTTACAGAGACTTAGAGTTTCCAGTCATTCATTGTTGCACTTTTCTCCCTACCTGCCCCCTTTCTCCCAATTCACTCTTCTCCTTGAAAGCAAAAGAAAAACTCTTTCATTGTTATGCAGTCCCTCCCCCCAAAGTTCACTCCACTATGCAGCCTTCATTCTGGACTTCTGTAATGACAAGAATACCCATTCATATATTTTCAACAGCTCTCTCCCTCATCTGTTTCAATATACCTCATTCTTCCCCTTCTGCTCTGTCTTCCCTCAAGAGATGGAAATCAAAACAGCTATGAGATATCATCTCACCCCAGTAAGAATAGCAAAATTGTACATAACAGAAAACATCAAATTCTGTGGAGAAATGGAACCCTTATTCACTGTTAGTGGGAGTGTAAAATGATGCAACCAGTATGGAAGGCTGTATGGTGCTTTCTCAAAAAGTTGCAAATAGATAGCCCATTTGACCTAGCAATTCCACCACTGGGAATTTACCCTAAAGAAACCATAACTGTCACCCATGCAGATATATGCAAATCAATGTTTATTGTGGCTTTGTTTGCAATAGCAAAGAGCTGGAAACAACCCAAGTGTCCATCAACAAACAAATGAATAGAGAAGCTCTGATATATTCACACAATGGAATACTAGGCAGCATTGAAAAACAAGGAACTCAAGAAATATGCAAAATGGATGATCCTTGAGGACATTTTGCTGTGGGAATTATCTCTGTCACAAAAGGACAAATATTGCATTGGGCCACTGTTGTAAAAAGATATTTCTATTATAAGAAGAAATAGACTCTGATTTTACATATTTTCTTATTTCTGATATATGAAATAAGTGATAATAAACACATATAAGATACAAGAAATAAAGAAGACAGATTTTTCCCCCCAAAGACATTGCAAATGGGACACTATAGAAAATATAGTTGTTCTTGTAGGTCTTAGTGTTTATTTAGTGTAAATTGACTAATTACAAGAAAATAATAATCCAGTAAATCTCATAAATTAGGCATAGGAAACTTGGTTAATTAAAAGATGGGGGTATTTATTTATATACTATGGGATTTTGTTTTGTAAGTGGTTTTCTTATCCTTCCCTCTCCGTTCCCTATGGCCTAGTGATAAGAAGCTGTGTTGCAATTCCAAAGGCCTGTGATTTATTGCTTCTCAAAATAAGTTATGACAAAACGGCACACATAAATAAGTTTAAAAATATAAATAGGAAAAGGCATTCTAACACTTAAAAGAAGCCCTGATGACACACCTATTAACGCATAGAGTAGCTAAACAAAATTTAGTAGTTCAAGCCTAACAAAGAACTGGCAATCTTCTTCCATAAAGACTGCAGCCTAATAGCTCTATGGAGCAGTACCATTCATTACATGATACTGCAGAAGAAAACAGTGAGAATAAGAGCAAGAACAGTTAAATATGAGGCAGTTATGCAGCTGCCCAAGGAAAATAATAAAAGTGTGATTTTAAAGCATAAAGTATAGATCTTCCTGACTTACAATCAGAGTATTTAGCTATTAGGGGTGGATTTTAATAAAGATTAGTGAGAAACAAATAAACAAACAACAATTAAAAAAAGAATAAAAACATAAAAGATGTCTTTGAAGGAGTTGATGCTTCTTTTAAAGAGACAGTAGGTAACAAGTTAAGACAACACAATGCTACTTTCAAAGGTCCATCTTGATCAAAGCCAAGCTTTCTTATCTAGGAACAGCTATAACAAATGAAAGATGCAGCTATTTAATACATGTGGTCAGATATCTGCATGTAATTCTGTGCAACAGACCAATTTACAATAAATTAAAGTGAGGAAGCAGCATATAATAAAGAACGAATATATGAAAATAAAAGGAACAACAAAAAAGATGTATCACATAAATTCTATGAGAATTTCCCTGGATAGGGTCTAATTTGAAGGGATTTATTAGAAAAAAACAGTGAAAAAATTAGATGGATATGTTCTGAAATGAAAGCTCAAAGTGAAGTGTGTGTTAATATGGTGCATTAAATGTGCATGCTCACAAATTCTTTGCTTTTTCTGCTATTGAGAGGTGGATCGATACCCTCATTTAACAAACTTGCAAGAATGTGACAACTTCATCCAATAGATTACAGCTAAAGATGTCATGTGTCCTCTGAAGCTAGATGAGCCATGCACCTTCCATTTTCTTTACTTGTGGTCTTAGAACACCTGATCTTCATGTAAGAAGTCTACAACCTGAGGCTCTCATATTACAAATGCCACAGACTCCAGACATGTGAGTGTGAATAAAGCTTTCAGAAACTCTAGAGACTGCTTTTATCACCATCTGAATTATAGTGTATCACTTAAAGCAATGATAAAAAATGGAGATAAGTCCAAAAGGACTTGCTGAAATTCTTGATCATCAGAATTTTAAGATAAAATAAAGTGACTATTATTTAAAGCTATAAAGTTTTGTGGTGGATAATTAAGCTAGGCAACCTCATACGGTCTGACCAGTGACAATGAGAATCAAATCTGTCTGTAGTTGCTCTCCCTTTAATTTTTAATGAGCAAATGAATAATGCAAAGATACAAATGATTGGGGATAAAGCTTTATAGTGTCTCCTTTGTTTCTCAGTAAACAATAAGTTCAATGATTATGACAGGATGGAGTAGAAAAAAATATCAGCTTCCATATTTTCCCCTTAAATACATATTTAAGTACAGTATTCATACAAAATTATACAGATGCATAAACATCAAATATAAACTGGATATTTCATAGGTTTAGCTGAACTCTTTTAATGGTCCTACCTTCATAATAGAGCACACTTAGATTAGACTACCAGATATATCACCTGAGACTGAGGCCTCTGGTTGGCAAACACAAAGGAAAAAGAACAGTTTCCTGCAGACTCTAGTGACTACAATATGAAATGTGAAAAGCATGGATGTAAGAAAATTTGTTATTATTTAGAAAGCAATGGTGTTGTTATTATGTGCCATCTAGTTGCTTGTGAGTCATAGTGACCCTATGTACAAGAGCCTTAAAACCTGCTCTATCATGTGCCAAATTTATTGTCTCTGACACACCTACGCTCATTACCCCAGCCACTGCATCAATCCACCTCCTCGATGATCTCCCTCTCTTTCTTCATCCCTCCACCCTTCCAAGAAGGATGTCCCTCTCCAAGGACCAGTCCCTCCTTGCTCATTCCCAAAGTATGTCAGATGAAGCTTCAGAATCCTTGCCTCCAAGAAGCAGGCCAGGTTCAACCTCTCTAGGATGAAACTTTTGCTCTCCTGGCAGTCCATGGTATATTCAAAACTCTCTCCAGAACCACAGCTCAAAGGCATAAATTCTCTATCATCCCTAGTCATTGACAGTCTCTCTGATGCATAACAAGCAACTGCAAAAACTGTGGATTGGAACAGACACACCTTAGTCTCCAGACTGACACTGCTTCTCTTCAATACCTGACAGCCGACTTTCCCAATGCAATTTTTGTCTTGACTTCCACACTGCTGGTACCAAGGGTGTTGATTGTGTAGCCAAGCAAACTAAAGTCATTAACAATCTTAATCTCTTCACCATCCATCATGATGCTGCCAATTGTCCCAGTGCTGAGAATTTTTGTGTGCTTGATGCTGAGCTTCAATCCATATAAAAGGCTTCAGTCCTTGATTTTCTACAATAAGTGTCTCAAGTCCTCCTCTGTCTCAACAAGCAGGGTTGTATCAGCTGCATAAATCAGGTTGTTGATGAATAGAACACATAACTATTACCATACTGGGCATTGGCGAAATAAGATGGATTGTCATTGGACATTTTTAATCTGACAATCATGTGATAAACTACATTGAAAATTGAAAAGGTAGGAAACATAGGGTCACAATCATAGTTAAAAAGACCATTTCCAAATCCATCTTGAAATATGTTGTGAGTGAAAGGATAATAGCCACATACATATAAGGAACACCTGTTAATATCATCATTATTCAAATATATACACCAATACAGAGCTAAAGTAAAGGAACCAGATGAATTCTACAAACTTTTGCAATCTGAAATCAATCAAACATGCAACCAGAAATTCAGTAATAATAATGAGTGTCTGCAATGCAAATGTAGGGAACATAGAAGAAAGATCAGTAGTCAAAAAATACACACTAGATGACAGAAACGAGGCTGGGGATAAAATTATAGAATTCTGTACTCCATGATTCATTCATTGAAAATGGCTTTTAAAGCACATGGACCTCAGCTGATGTTCTGCACAGGAATAAGATTGATTACATCTGTGGAAATAATTCTTGAAGAAGCTCAGTTTCAGTTGTGAAAATTAGGCCAGGTGCTAATTGGACGTTCAAACTGAAGCTGAAAATAATGAAATAAAGTAATCAAGAAACAAAATTTGATCTATATATACTTTAATTTAAGAACCATCTCAGGAACGCTTTGAGCCTTGAACATGAGCTGAGCAAATACCAGATGAGCTGTGGGAGGATATCAAGAATATTATCAATGAGGAAAGCAAAAGACCATTACAAAGACAAAGTAGGAAGTAAAGATCGAGATGGATGTCAGAAGAGACTCAAGAGTATTGCATTAGAGTGCCAAGAAGTCAAAGCAGAGGAGAGAAAAATCAAGAAGTTATAGAGCTGAACAGATTTCTAAGGTCAGCACAAGAAGAAAAATCAAAGTACTATAATCAAATATGTAAATACCTGGATTTGGATAATCAAAAGAGTCAAACCTACTTGTCATTTCTTAAACTGAAAGACTAAAGAACAAATTTAAGCCCTGAGTTGCAATACTTAAGGATGATTTGGGTGGAATATTGAATGGCTCAGGAAGCATAAAAAAAACCGAAAAAACAAACAAAAAAAACCCCAAAAACGATGGAATGAGTACACAGAGTCATTGTACCAAAATTAAATCACTGACACAGAAAAATTTTATGGTGACAATGGAGTAAGTTCAAAAAGCTCTGAAGAAATTGGCAAAAAACACAAAGCCCCAGGAATTTATGGATGGAATACCAATTGACATATTTTAACAAAGAAATGCAGCCCTTGATGTGCTCACCAGGTTTGGAAGAAAATTTGAGGACAATTGTCTTGCCATCTGACTAGAAGAGACCCGTATTTATCCCCATTCCAAAAAATAGGCAATATAACAGAGTGTGGAAATTATCAATGAGGGATGTATCTTATCCCTATACATTTTCAACCTACAGGTAGAATAAATCATCTTGGAAGCTGGAGTCTAAGGGAAGGAATATGGTGTCAGGATTGGAGGAAGACTCATCAACAACCTTCTTTATACAGATGGTACAACCTTGCTTGTCAAAAGTGAGAACCATATGAAATGTTTGCTGCAGAAGGTCAAGTACAGCAGCCTTCAATGTGGATTGAAGTTCTGCATCAAGAAAACAAAGGTTCTCACCACTGGGACATTTGGCAGCATCATGATAAATGGTGGAAGATATTGAGATTTTTAAGAGCTTTATTTTGCTTGGGTCCACAATCAACTCTTGGTACCAGCAGCCAGGAAATCAAAAGATAAATTGCATTTGGAAAATTTGCTGTCAAGGACCTCTCCAGACTATAGAAGGACAATGATATGAGTCTCGAGACTAAGGTGCACCTGATGCAGGACATGGTCTTTACAATTACTTGCTATTCATCAGAAAGCTGGACAATGACTAAGGGCGATAGAAGGAAAATTGATGCCTTTAAATTGTGGTGCTGGAGAAGGTTATTGAATATACTGTGGACAGCTAAGAGAATAAACATGTCTGTTCTGGAGAGGGTGAAACCAGTTTGCTCCTTGGAGGCAAGGACTTTGAAGCTCCTAATTAGGGGATATTGCAAGGAGGGAATAGTCCTTGGAGAGGGAATCATGCTTGGAAGGGTGGAGAGATAGTGTAAGAGAGAAGATCCTAGATGAGATGTATTGCTTCACTTACTGGGTAATAGGGGTGTGTGTGTCAGAGACAATAAGTTTGGCTCAAAATAGAGCAAAGTTCAGAGTGGTTGTACATAGGGTCACTATGAGTTGCAAGTTACTCGATGTGGTATATAACAACAATCAGTACTATCACATGCAAGCAATATTACTGAAGACAATCCAAAAAATGACTAGAACAGTACATTGGCAGAGAACTACCAGAAATACAAACTGTGTTTAGTAGAGGCCATATCACTAAGGACATTATGGCCAATGTCAGATAGATCTTGGCCAAAAGCAGAGAGTAACAGAGAAATGTCTATTTCTGTCTCATTTAATAAGTAAAGGCACTTGACTGTGTGGATCACAGCAAACTGTGGCTAAGCTAAACTTGAGGAGAATGGTAATTCTCATGTGATTCTGCTCATGTGAAAAATGTGCTTACCTCCAGAATCTGTTGTCAGATTAGAGCAAGGAAACACTGCATAGTTTAAAATTAATAAAGGAGTATGCCAAGGACGTGTCCTGTTCCCATGCATTATTAATCAATATGTGGAACAGATCATTCTGGTGGTTGGTTTTATGAAGAGGAATGTGGCATCAGGATCAGAGGAAGACTTATCAACAACCTGCATGATGCAGATGACAGAACTTGCCAAAATTGAAGAGGATATGAAGCACTTGCTACAGAACCTCAAGGACTGTAGTCAGCAATATGGATTGAAGCACAATGTCTAGAAAAGGAAGATTCTTACTGCTAGGCCAGTTTTCAGCACCATGATAGATGGAGAAGAGATTGAAATTGTTAACAATTTCAGGTTGTTCAGCTCCACAATCAACACTCTTAGCACCAGCAGTTAGGAAATAAAAATATTAATTATATTACCTCTCCAGAATGCTGAGGTGTAATGATGTCAGTCTAGAGATGAAAGTGCACCTGATCTAGGCCATGGTCTTCACAATTACTTCCTATGAATTAGAAAGCTGGAAAATGACCAAAATTTACAGAAGTAGAATTGATGCCTTTGATTTCTGGTACTGCAGAGTAGACTTCCAGAGAACCAACATGTCTTCTGGGAGAGGGTGAAACCAACTCGCTCTCTGGAGGCAAGAAATTTGAGGCTCTGTCTCACATACTTTGAGCATGTTACCAGGAATGACCAGTCCTTGGAAAAGGACATCATGTTTGGAATGGAGGAGGGAGTGTGCAGAAAAGTATAAATAAGATGAATTGACAGAGTACCAGGGTTCAGAGCTTTTGTGCATATACTCACTATGAGTTGGCGTGAACTTGATGGCACATAAAAACAACAGTCAACTAAGACTCTGAACAGGCTCCAAACTCAAGCCATTTGCAGCCAACTTTTCTCACTTCTTGGAACTTACATGAACTGGATATACAGTTGCAGTCCCCTCCCTCTTATTCTATTGGGACTTACAGGAACTGAAAGAAGATCTGTGAGGTATCCTCATGATTAGGGAGTTGTACTGCTCACTCAAAAGCAGGCAGGTGGTATCTACCAGGTATTCCACAGCTGGAGGATCAGCTGTGAATCATGCTGAAGTGAACAGTAATGATTTTTTGAGACAGACACTAACTAGGTAAATAGTATGGAATGCCACATAGTAGATCGGGCTTATGCAAACCCTATAATTGGACTAAAAGGCAGCCATCAGAACAGAGCAAGGAAACACTGCATGATTCAAAATTGAGAAGGGTGTACACCAGGGATGTGTCCAGTCTCCATACCTTTTTCAATGTGTATGAAAAACAGATCTATTGGGATGCTGTGCTCTATGAGGAGGAGTGTGGCATTAAGATTCGAGGAAGACTCATCAACAAAAGTTATTATGGAGTTGATACAACTCTGCTTGTCAAACTTGAGGAGGACCTGAAGCATTTTCTGAAGAAGTTGAAGGACTGTAGCCTTCAATATACACTGAAGCTCTACATCAGGAAAACAAAGACTTTCACCACTGGCCTAGTTGACAGAATTATGATAGATGAAGACATTGAGATTGTTAACAGCTTCAGTTTGATTGGAACAACAATCAACACTCTTGGTACCAGGGGCCAGGAAATCAAAAGATGAAATGCATTGATAAAGTCCAATGTCAGGGACTTCTCCACAGTACTGAAGAGCAATGACATTGTCTGGAGAATAAGGTGCACATGATCTAGGCCATGATCTTAACAATTACTTGCTATGCATCAGAGAGCTGGAAAATGACTAAGAATGATTTGATGACGAAGAGGATTTGATGTTGTTGAGTTGTGATGCTGGAGAAGAGTATTGAATACACCATGAACTGCTAAAAGAACAAACAGATTTGTCCTAGAGAAAGTGAAACCAGGCTGCTTCTTAGAAGCAAGGATTTTGAAGCTCCATCTGGCATATTTTGGACATGTTTTATGGAGGGACCAGTCCTTGGAGAGGAATATTACACTTGGGAAGATAGAGGGTCAGAGCAAGAGAGGAAGGCTGTGAATGAGATGTATTGACTCACTGACTCGGGTAACAGAGTTAGTTGTTTCAGAGACAATGAAATTGTCTCAGGATAGAGCAAGTTCAGAGCAAGTACATAGGGTCACTATGAGTTAGAATTGACTCAATAGCACATAACAAAATCAACACAAACATAGGCTTCCTATAATTTACAGAAACTAGATAGAAACTAATGGTCATGAGAAATAGTAAAAAGAAATACAAAGTCCCGAAAAACTCACTCATACCTGCAAGCATATCCTATTTAATGCTCAGTCAGGCTAGAGTCACTACAGAAATCAGTGAGCTTCTAGCTGCTAGCTTCAGTGCTGCTATATTGCCTTGGCCAGTTAAGTTTTCCTCTAAACTTTGAGCAAAAATGCCCAGTCAGCTTATTGTTCTATCCTTGCAAACTTATCTAGAGATTTATCTCTGCTGGATACTCACCCCAACAAAGAAAATAAACAAGGGAATATACCAACAAATCAAGAAGTAGAAAATGACCAGTAATTTACCTCTCTTCCATATTTCATCTATTCTCTATTTTTTGTGAATTTTTTTATCTCTTCTATATTACAGACTGCTTGACTTTACAGTATTAGGTGGAGGGGAAATCTATGTTATTATTCTCATCTACTATTGTATAGTCCTAATCTCCACTAAAGAAGTTGAACAGAAATAACATTTTCTTTTTTAAATCCCTGCCTTCTACATATGATCTTGTAAGTATAAAAAAAAAGACATTTTATTTTTGGGTCTTGTGGGAGTGGGTTCAGTTTGGGGTTTTTGCTGTTACTGAAATCTTTAGCAAACATACAATTAAAATGAAAAATTATTGAATTTTGAATATTATATTGTATTTATTCAACTAAAATAATTGGCCTTTCTCAGGAATCCCCTTTGCACAATCATTGAGGGGTTGCCTAGCAGCATGTGATTTTAAATGTTTAAGAAATCTCATATACAAATGTATTATGTAATATTTGGGATATTATATGGATTCTTAACACTCTCCAGAGAATTTTAATTCAAAAATTATTGATCAAGTATAATAAGAAAAATATAGTACTTCATCTATGACAGATATAATCTACCATTAATATTGTTTATAGTTCATGCAGAATAGCCTCACAACTACAAAACAAATATTTATAGAAATATAAAGGAAAAGCAGTGGCTGCAACAATGAACAGAAGTATATCAAGGTATTTAATTTCATATCTCTAGTTTGTAATATGGTAGCACAGCACTAAACAATACTGCTCAAACATCCACAGAGATAAAACTGCAAAACTCAAACATTATTTCTTTAAATTTTGCAGGCAAGCGACGAAACACATTTCAGCATATAGTATAGATATCATAGTTATGACCTGGTATATGCAAAACTTTTTGCCCAATTCAGACATGATCATACACAAAATATTATAATCTTGATTAAATTGATACAGGCAAATTCTGACAGATACTAAACAACAAATAGAATTAAAGATCATGTCTATTTTTTTTTATTAGTCATCCAATCAGTACTCGCTCTTGACAAATCCAAGTGTGTCAGAGTAATACTGTATGGACTTCATATATTTTTTCAATACCTGACATGTTGGACATGGATTGCAAGACATTTCTTCTGTGGCATCTTCAACCCTCCTGTTAGCAGCCAAGCATATCCATCTTTTGTATCCATCAGAAGTTTAATGTATTTAGTAAAAACTAAATATCAGGAATAAAAAGAATGGACTAACAAACTAATAACATATTTTGTAGATATCTATATCTGTATATCTGTATCTTTGGGGTTCTGAAGCTTTGTGGTAAGAAATTGGGCTGCTAATGACAATTAGGTGGTTTGAATCTACTAACTGCT
>NW_006399784.1:7302780-7336644 GCF_000299155.1 Elephantulus edwardii | reverse complement strand
ACAACAACAACAATCTCCTCCCATGTGACTAACTGCCTCCAAAAACCCGCCAGAGGAGAGTCAGCTATGGGCAACAACAACAATTGCAGTATGTTGGCACTCTGTTGCCCTCGTGATAAGAATCCAAGATGCAATCTGGAAGGCATGCAGTGTGAATCCACCATGATGGACAATCTCCCTTGTGATTTACTGCCCCTTAAAATCCACGGAAGTTCAGCGACGGGTCAATTCTGACTGGACAGTACACAACAATAACGACAAACATTGTAAACTGGACCAAGGAACTGCTGTATGACCAAAGCAAGGGAAATCTGCATGGTTTAAAATTAAAAAGGTGTGTGTTATGATTGTATTCTCTGTGTTCTCCAAATCAATTCCATTTGTAGGCTAAGCAAATCATTCCAGCAGCTACACTCCATGAAGAACAATGTGGCATTCGGATCAGAGGAAGATTCATCAACAACTTGTGCTATGAAGATGACACAATCTTGCTTTCTGAAAGTCAGGAGAATTTGAAACGCTGCAGAAGAACAAGCCTTCAATACAGATTACATCTGAACATCAGGAAATCAACAATCTTGATAACTGATTTAATAAGCAACATCACAAAGGTAGAAAAAATACTGAAATTTGTCTTTTTTTTAATTTTACTTAGCTCTACAATCAAGCAGTCAGGTACAAGCAGTCAGGAGTTCAAGATAATTACTGTATCAGGCAAATCTACTGTCAGGGACCATTTCAGTTTATTGAGGAGCAATGATGTCAGTTTGAAGAGTAAGGTGCTTTTGATTGGAGTCATTAGCTTTCCATTCACTTGCTATGCATCAGAGAACTGAACAATGAATAATGATGACAGAAGAATAATTGATGCCTTTGGGTTTTGATCATGGAGTAGAGCTCTGAAGACCCCACAGACTACCAAAAAACCAAATAAGCATGTCTTCGAAAGAGTGCAGTCAGAGATGATGAAACGTCATCTCACATATTGTAGGCATAGCATATTGCAAGATATTCCTTGGAAAGGAATATTATACTTGGAAAGATAGAGGGTCCGTGAAATAGAGTAAGACACTCAGCAGGATGATTTGACAAAGTTACAGCAGCAATGGGATCAAGTGTGTGACAGATGATGATAGAATGGGATAGAAAAGGGTTTAGATCTGCTGTTCCTAGAGTCACTATGAGTCGTACTTGATTTGAAAAAACCTAACAACAACAATTGTAGCCTTTCAATATATTGCTCTTAAATCCATAAGAATTTAATCTTATTTTTTAAATATAAATCTACATTTCATTTATTTTATGGTGTTTTTCTTTAGAGTATAAATATTTTTTTAACTTTAGGCAGTTTACCATTTTATAGTCCATTTCTTACTTTTATACCAAAATAAAAAAAAACAAACAAAAGAAAGAGCTTGAAACTTAACTTCTTCAAAGAGACTATAATTTATGATTTGTGTGTGATGGTTATAAGAATATAACAAGAATCTGTTGATTCAAACTGAAGAAGCAATATAATTTTACTATGGTAATAGATGAAACACGTGATTGTGATCTTGCAAAACCTATACCTAGACCAGGAAGCAATCCTCAGAATAGAGCTAGGAAACACTTTATGGTTCAAAATCAGGAAAGAGTGTGTAAGAGATATGCCTTGTCTTCATAATTTTTCAGTCTGTATGTGGAACAGATCATTTGGGAATCTGGACTTTATGAGGAAGGAGACTACCCATTCTTTCTCAGAGAATCTGATGAATTAAAGCCACATGCCTTTGGGATTGCAGTGCAGTTTATTACCACTCGGATGCCAGAGTTTCCTATTTGTTTAGGTAGGAAATTAAAATCGATATGAATTAAAATATTGTGTGTCTAATTCATAACTTGTTATTATCATAGCACATGGTATATCAATTTTCATTTGTTTTCCTGTTGTTCTTGCAGATGTTGGGTCTGATATACCAATATAAGCAATCATATCATATCATATCATATCATATCAATATATCATATCATATGGGTTTCAGGTATACAGGAGAAAGGATTCCTAAGAGTTACTGAAGAAGGAAACTCTGTGCTCTAGCAATGAGTTGTTGTTTTTAGATGATGTCATCTAACATCCTATGAACAACAGATCTGAGCTCTGTCCTGTCCTACGCTATCCTCACACTTCTGACACATTAGAGCCTATGGCAGCATTCACTATGTCAATCCACCTGGTTGAGGTTCTTCCTTTCTTTCTCTAACCTTTCATCTTCCAAACATGATGATCCTTTCCAAGAAATAGTGTGTTACATATATTGGCTAGGTGGCCAGGAGGAACCCGTCCTTGGAGAAGGACATCATGCTCGGAAGGTTGGAGGGACAGCGCAGTAGAGGAAGAACCTGCATGAGATGGATTGACAGTAACTGGGGCAATTGGGATATGTGTGTTTTAATCAGTGAGACTGGATCAGGACAGGGCAGGTTTCAGAACTGCTGTACACAGGAACAGTATGAGTCACAGGCAACTCAATGGCACATAACAACAACAAACGTCATGCTTGAAGTATGTAAAACAAAACTTTGTTATCTTTGCCTCCAAGGAGCATTCTGGCTGCATCCTCTCCAAGACATATTTGTTAGTTTTGGCAGTTCATGGAATGTTCATGTACTCAACTCAACACCACAGTTCAAAGGTATCAATTCTTTCATCCTTATTGTCCTGCTCTCAGATACATAGCAAATTATCAGAAACACCATGGCCTGAATCAAGCATACCTTAGTCCTGAGACTGACATCACTGCACTTCAAAAATTTGGAGAGGTCTCTGACTGCAGATTTTCCCAGTGCAATACATATCCTGATATACTAATTTCTGGTACAAATAAGACAAAAACATCCAATCTGCTATGATTCATGACAATGCTTTCAACAAATACAAGCACACAGAGAGTCATGCAGATCTATACCTCCTGATATTTTTCCTATATTCAATTATGGATTTAAAAGATTTATTATTGATAAATCAAATTAGGATGCCCAGATTCTACTGTTTTTCAAATTGCTTTCTATGTACTTAATAAAGAGCCACTTGGTAGGTATCAAGAAAACAAGTTTCCTAAGGACAACAGGGTTGGTTCATTATTTCTCTAGTTAATTGCAATGTCTTTTTATAGTAATTGTGTTATAATTATTCAGTTAAAAAAAGAATCTGTCAATTTCACATAGGGAATATCAATTATATTTTGGAGTACAAACTTTAGCCTTCTGTTTTATTTTTTATATAATCAAAGAAAAATATTAAACTATTAAGATAATGCAATGAAATAGGCAAAGAAGGATCAATATTTTATGTTTGAAGTTATTATAGTTCTGCTAAAGGTTCTATTAATCAATAGAGATTCACTTAGCTCTATTGAATTTCTTTTGCTGTGAACATTTTAAGACAGGGAGAGCATCATGTAAGTAAATCATATGACTATAAATTATAATAGTATAGTGTTAGAATAATTTTTAATAAACACTTTTGAGGCTTTTAGGTGAAAAGAGTGTCAGGTCTACTTTACGCATTTACCATACCAACATATTATCCCTTGAAAAAGAAGAAAAGCTACAAGGTTTAGGATGTGATCACAAACATTAAGTGACATACAAAAACTATTTTTATTCAAGTAATATTATTTAATCCACACTGCATTAATGCATTGGAATAATAAATTTCACAGCTCTTTAAAAATACTATAAAGAGGAGAAATTGTTGGCACATATTCAAGGAATACTGAGAGTAGTATTAATATTTAGGGATCTTAGTCACACCCAATATAACCTCTTCTGGACTCCAAAGACACACTTACTTCTTAAGATGATACTGTTATTGTGGCAATCAAAAATAAAAAGATAAGTAGAAAAAGAGTCATTATATAATTCTCCTGAAATAATTTAAAAGCAATGCATGCAAAACTACACTGAATAGTGTAGAATTCAGGATTGTTACTGTATTAAATGCAGGCATCTTTAGACATTTCTTTTTAAAATGAAACTTTGGGACAAATCTTATTACACAATTTATCTGCCAGCATTATTAACTGTTTGAAACAATACAGGGATATTTTAATTTTGACTATACAATAATTATTTCTACCTTAAACCATTACATAAATGAGCTATGTGATGTCATCTGAAAATAAGTGAATCAGAAATTCCTTTTGCCTTTTATTTCAATCAGTGGGATCCCTCCACGTACCACTCTGCTGAAACTAGCTCTCGTTAGTCCTCAGAACATAATCTGAGGAAATATGAAAGATTACTAATTAAGAATTCAATCATATTATGAAAGTGCTAGGTGATAGATAATCTAATAGGTCACTGGAAAGGACTAGCTTTCCTCTTTTTGTTTAGAAATGATATAGAATTTATAGATGATAGATTTTTTTGAGATTTACTTCCTTTTAATGGTCAAGCAGTTAAAACTGATCAGAGCATGAATTGATTTCTAAGCTCTGTTCCTCACAAATATTTATTTCACAACTTTATTTTTCTGGGTGCTTTGGTGTTCACTTGCTTCTATAATGGCAAGCGGAAGTCCAGGCAGAGCATGTCTTTTAGCTGTATCATTTAATTTTTCAGCTGAGTTCTAGGTAATGAATCTCTTGTCAGTCTGTCTATCCATGTCACCCTGAGACACATGAGGAATGAAGCAGTAAAGCAAGAAAACCAAAGTATATTCTTCCTTCCACGGAGAAAAGCAACCAATCAACAGCTGTGTATAAAAAATGCCAGGCTCTTATATACTGTAAAGGGTGTGCTGAGCCCAGTAGCCTATTTGTCCTACTTCCCAAAGTACATACAGCAAATTAATTATTTTTTAAAGCCATTTATGTCTTCTTACAAAATTATTCTAACTGGGAAATTAATATTTAATTAGTTTGAAGCAGTTAGACAAAGCTTAACTTTGTTGTACAGTCAAAATTACACTATTTTTCTCTTTCCTCATCTCTGATCATTAGAAGCTCCCTGTATCAGTAGCGTGAACAAATTAATTGAGGAAAACCTTGGCATATTGACCATAAAAACCTGAAAAACTATTTCACTCCATTGGTCTTAGTTTCATCGTCTGCAAAATGAAGCAGATTGTTTTAGAAGATTTCTACAATCCCTTTCAGCTCTAAAATGAGTTATCACTTTAGCATCATGGGTCTATACACTACCTTTCATTGTCTCTCTCATTCTCTCACTCATATATTTTCTCTCTCTTTCACACACAACACCCTTAAGTATAATTATCATCTAGGAAAAGCTGCATATTTAGAGCACATCAGTAACTCTGCACTGAAATTCAATATGTTTAATACATTTTGTGAGAGACGGCAAATTCTTCCACCTCACCTGCAGCATTTAGTTAAAGATTAAGCGGGAAGTACTTTCCAAAATCTGCTTGCACAAACTGATAGTCTTCTTATCGCTCTGTATTAATTTAGTGCTGGATGTAATCAGCATGCTTAATGAAGTGTAAATCTCACACCTGCCTCTACACCCTATATGGTAACGTCATCTCACTATGTATCTTGCTCCCATGAGGTGTGTTACTAATGTAAATTATTTATTAATTGTGGCCAGTCAGGAAAATCATTGCCTATATTTAGGCCCCAATGTGACAAAGTCTATTCTTATATGCAGTGGTAGAATTTTTCATGACATGCTGAGCATTTATTTACAGGGGCTGTCCAGCATCTAAAAGAGCTCTGTTAATACAAACAAGACTTCAGATTCTTCTCATTTACTGTCTGATGAAAATCAAATAATAGTATGCATGTCAATGAAGGACCATGAATTTTTCATACATTTTATTCCTTTTCACTCCTCCAAACATCAATATTCTCTGAAGTGACTACACAGCGCTCTACCAGGAACTTCATCCTCTGGGTGGCAGGAGGCAAATGAAACGTGAGCTTACACTGACCTTTTGATAACTCTGTACCATCTTTATAGCCTTAAAAGAAGACTATCAAAGTGTCCCCAGAAAGCAAGCAATTCATGAATCAAACAGGCAGAGACAGAGAGACCAAAGTGCTTATTACAGAGATATTTTGGATTCTTCTAAATTTAAATATTGCCTAAAGCAGAGTTCTGCTAAAATAATACGAAAAGAGCTATATATACACACATGCAGAGTGTGTGACACAATTAAGTTTTTAATAGTAATTTGCTCATTCTGTCATTCAATAACCATTTGTGGATCATATTGAACGTTCACTATGTTCTAAGTACGCTAAGAAACACAGAAGAAAAGAAACTATCAAAACCATAAGCTCAGCATACTTAAGCACCTGAAGAACAATTCTATACTGTCACAGAGGATATTTTTTCTATATTGCACTGTAAACAAGTATGTCCTCTTGTGAAAGTTTTAACTGTTGGTCCTTTATTTTTAAGAGGAAACTTAATCTCAAATTCCAACAATTTGGACCAAGTTGATTTTGTTAAATTTTATTCAGAATTGTAAAACCTAGTTAAACTAATCATCATCTTTACAAAGTGGAAACTTTTGCCGTTTCAGTGATCTAAATTTGTACTTTCATTGTATGGCATTAAACATAATACAAATTCAGGTAGGACATGAAAAAAATATTTTTCATAGTACATTTCTCTGTTTGTAACAAGGGAGTTTCAAGAATTCCTTCTACTGTGTTAGTAATAAGTGAAATGTTTTCCAAAGAAAATATGACTCCAAAGTGCTTTTCTTCACAATATATTATTTTATCAGTATTTGGGTTACACTACTCCTGGTTTTAAACAGATTGTGATAATTCCGTGTGTTATAAATCATCTGAATGTGTGTTATGAACAAAGTGACTATTTGCTCTACTGTTTAAACAATTTACAAATACTCAATAGAGAAGAAAAAATATTTAGAAAGAATGCCTCAGCAGAAACAACAAAATCTAAGGCTTTTATTCAAATTCCAAAATAAGGCCAGCCGACAACAAATGATTTACTAATAACATTTATAAAAAGCTCAGTGTAGCCCTGGGTAGCCTGCAGACACGGTGACTGCCTGACAAATGGCAGCACTGGGCTGGATCTGCAATCAGAAGCAATCTTTGAATTAATCGAAATGATTGTCAAATGTGCTACCGTAACTAACATTCCCTTAACATAGAAACAAGCATAATGCAATCGAGAAATTGGATTCCTTAGGGGGAAAAAAGCACAAGTCAAGTTAGCAAGAAGTTATTGTGTACCTATTATGTTCCAATATTGCTCAAAGTGCTCCATGGGATAGAAAATAAATATTGTATTTGTCATGTTCTCCTCATGGGAGCCTGCAATCTTATTAGAGAGAAAACTTATATACATAAGACAATCAGAGATCAGCCTAATCTTTCACTCACATGATGCCTGGTTCATTCTGATCTATTTCTACTGTTGTTTTTTTTCCCCCTTCTTCCCTTAGGATGGTCAATGTTTTTTCCTGCTCCAGAATCTCTGCACATGCTGAACTTTGTAACAAACTGTTTCTCCATTAGCTTTTAGTTTCACCATGGTTTTCTCGACACTCCCTTCAACCACATATAAATAAATTAAATTATGCTTTTCTTGAGGAGTAATTATGTCAGTTTGAGGACTAAGGTGCATCTGATACAGGCTATAATTTTTCTGATCGCTTGCTATTCAACTGAGAACTGGCCAATGAATAAGGATGAAAGATGAAGAATTGATACCTTTGAGCTGTGGTTTTGGAGAAGAGCACTGAACATCCTAAGGATTACCAAAGGAAGAAATATGTCTCAGAAAGGGTGCAGCCAGAGTTACTCTTTGGAGACAAGAATGATGAGGCTATGCCTCACATAATTTGGGCATGTTGCTAGGAGGGCTATTTCTTGGAGAAAGTTATGATGCTAGGAAAGGTGGTGGGTCAGTCTTTGACCAAATGGGTTGATGTGGTGACTGCTTCAATGGGCTCCTTTGTGTCAGGAAGTATGAGGATGGTGCAGGATAGAACAGGGTTCAGACCTTTTGTTCATAGGGTTGCTATGAGTTTTATTTGACAACAAGATTCTTTCCTCTGCAATACTCACTGTCAGGGAGTCACTTCCAACCTATAGTGACCTTCCACTGAGTTTGCAAGATTGTAAATAAATGTTAATGAGAGGAGACAGCCCATTTTTTGTCCAAAAAGAAGTTGATGAATTCTAATTTCCAAAATTTTGTTAACAGTCTAACACATTACACTCTCCACCACTAGAAAATTAGCCTTCTTTTATTTACAAGTGGATCTTCAACCAAATGGATTGACGCAGTAACTAAACTAATTGAAGAGATTGTGAGGATGGTGAAGGTTAAGGTAAGGCTATGATTTGTTTTTGTACTTTGGATAACTAGGAGTAGTAAACATTATTACACCTAACAAAAACAATAATTTGTGTATGTAGTATGTAAGTGTTCAGCTTGGTGGTTAATGATTTTTATCTACCTCCACAAGAATGTCACGAAATCTACTAAGGCAGACATTATGTCTTACTATCCTTCCAGTAATTTTTTTATCTACTTTTGGCACTGCCACTATTTGAGACCAGGGAATTCTTGATTAGGCCTGGGTTGTCAGGTACATGGTAAGGTGTTGATTAGCCTTACTAACTCTAGTCATAAAATGATAGTCTCCAGGAATTGCAAATGTCTCCTAGAAAGCAAAATAGTTCAGTTGTTATGATTCATTGTCCTACATGGTGACTAGCACATAATGTGAATTTAAAAAGTAAATAATTGAGTAAGCAAAAAAGTAAATAATTGAGTAAGCAAATAGATCCAAGAGATCATACATTCAAATGCTAAGCTCTGTGCTAATGGCAGGTTGACCATCTCATACGAATTTTGTGAGGATTAAGTGAGATAACATATGAGACAATATTTAACTCAAGTCTTAGTGTATGGTAAACCTTGCGTAAATAAAGATTAGCAATTGCTAGTATTATGAACTTTGCTAGCAGTTTATAAGGAACAGTCATGGACCATTAATCATCATTGTGGATTCATAAGCAGAATCAAGAAGCAATAAAGAAATAGATTTAAAAGATTGAGATTACAAAGTATGAAAAAAGATTATTATAGGGAGAGGTTTTAAGTCAATGAAAGATTAAGATATAATGAACTGTTAGAAATAAACATAAATTGGAGCTATGAGTTCACAACCAAGCATCTGGGACTGTGTAGATAATGTCCTAAAGTAGAATGAGGTGCCAGTGGAGATGACCTTCCAAATCTCCTTCAGTATCCTGTTCCTTCTTCCCTTGGCTCCCTGCCTACTGAACATCTGGCTTGGAGAATTCATCACACACTTATTCTCAGCCTTCAAGTGTAACTCAGTTCTCTGAGTGCAGAAACCTGCTCTGATACTACAGCCCTTTATGGCTCGTAGTCTCTTGTCTTCTGACAGTTTTAGGCAGTGTATCAAGGCACTGTTTAAGGTAACACTGTGCAATGATTGTTTGATTTTGTATAAATGCATAGAATGATACACTACATTACCTCTTTGGTTTCTCACAATTGTTACATCTGAAGCAGTGAATCTATGCTGTCAGAAAATCATGAATTCCCTTTGTGATAATTATATCACAAATATCATTAGTCTGACTTCTGCTTACTAACTTTGCTGATGGGGTAAAAATTATCCACAGAGTTTCATCACACTCCATTTCTGGATAGTCTTGTCCTTGAACGAGTTGTACAAAGTTATACAAAATAAATTTGTCTATGATACTTAATATAGAAACTTATTTCTCATTCAGCATGTCTCTTTACTTCTTATTTTTCAACACTCAATTTTGCACTTTGTTCCTTTGATTTTTGTCCCATGCTCAGTGAAAACAGTTGCGTACATTATTTTTGCTTATTTTATATTTAAGAATATACATTGCTTACTTAAATTCTTTTGTAGTCATTTCTTGAAACTATTGATGGTACTTTATTACATTATACCTTAATGTAATTACCAACCAAAATTTATTAATAAGTTTATAATGCTATAGTTTGAGGGTCTTACATGTCAATTTTGTTCATGTAAAAATAACCATTCCATTATGTTATCCTTCTCTCATTTGTAGTCTGTTCTCAATATAAAGAATTAAATTAGAGAAAGATGTGAGTTATGACTATGAATGATATGAAATTTAAACAGATGAGAAAAAAGATCTTTGCATTCTCAATATACTAAGTATTCTCTTAAATCTAACCAGATGGTAAATCCAACCCAAACTTGTAAAATCATTTCTTGCAAAAATAAATTCCTAAAGAAAATCCATACAAATGCATAAATTATTCTATAGTCAGTTTTGCAAGAGCTATGATGAAAGCATAGTGGTTTAATAATTAGCAGGTAAATGAAATATTGCTAATTAGAGTCTATGAGTAACTATATAGAAAAATGATATAGTCTATGTCCAAAAAGGTTGTAGTCTAAAAAACCCTATATAGCTATCTTCATTCTGCTCTGTTTTACAGGGACACTTTAAGTAAGATTAACTTGTTATTCATAGGTTTGGTTGTTTATTTAGAGATTTCTGAGCAGATGTTTTAATAAGCAATATTGTGCATATATAAGTAGTCCTTGGTTTACAAAGTATGTGAGTTACCATAGTCACACTTTCCCCTCTTACATTTTCAGGCTATAATATGTAGTATATAGAACCTTGAAACATGTAGTTTTCTGATATTATCATTCTCAGTTATCAACTTGCAGACGTTCAAAGATAAACATTAAATTTACAAAGATATTGACAATAGAAAATAATAATAATTAAAACTAAAATCTAAGTAAATAAAAAATTATTTTTTTAAATTTTCTTATTTCAGAATTTATTTTCTTATTTCAGAGCCCACTTACACAATCATTGGAATGGAGCCCCATCATAAGTCATTGACTGCCTCTATATGAACACTCTGATGAAGCTCAGAAAGCTAGTTCAAGTTCAGGCTATGAGTATTTCATGTGGCCCTGGGTGGTAAGAGTTCGACTTCACTGTGCATTATTCTGACAGTACTGAGACTCATGTGCAATTGAAGGTGGTATACTTTCAAAGACTAAGAAAGTAGGATGTTCAAAGAAAAGTAGTATGTCAAGAAAATATTAGAGCAACAGGGGATTTCTGACATGGCAACATAGGAAATGGAGTTACCTAATACTGAAAGGGATTTTTTTTTTTTTTGAAGAGATGTTAAATATTCTCGGTGTAAGATACAATTAAATTTAACTGGATTTTAGGACTAAAATTTTTGGTTAGCTATAAAGAAGCTTTCTTGAGCAGTCAGTGCTATCTTTATATGGAAAACTTTGTGTGACCAGGATATAATTTGGAGTTATTATTATCTTCTGAATCTCATCACTCTCTGGGATGTTGTAACAACAATCAGAGGTATGCTTGTCGGATGTGTATCAATTGAGACAAAAAAAGAGTGTTTTGATTTTTAATATCAAGAAAAGTCTCCTATTTTAAATAAATGAATGAGTCTTAAAGAGATAGTTTCAATGTTTTTATTTTTGCCCCCCCCCCAATAACATTGACAGTAGAAAATAGAGAAGCAGAGATACTATACTAGGTCAAATGCATGATTTTCAAAAGGGCTTGGGAGGAAAATTAACAATTTGTTTGTATCAGCCCGGGATTTTAGATTTATATTGTATAAAATGAAATTATTTTAAGAGGAATTTAAGCTTGCTTATCATAAAGGACAAAATCCCCATGGAATTAATGGGCTGTGTTTCAACACTCAGACTAGGAGGCCCTAAAAGCAACAGACCCTACCAGTGGGAATCAGGAAGACATCAAGGAGAAGCCTCTGCTGAAGTGTCAATAGTCTTGGGTTGCCTGGGGAGTGCTGGCTACTTCAGGGCAGAAGCATGCCAAAAGCCAAATGATGCTGAATTGTTTTGAAAGAAGAGTCTCTCTAATTAGTCTATAAATACTGAAAACTCACACATGTTCAAAAAGAAGAAATCACAGCAGCTGTCTTCTAAAGTGATGTTTAGCTCTAAAATCTTATGCTTCAGCTTAGGCATTATTTGGCCACAAAGTTACACTTTTCTTGCTTAATGAATACATTTGTAGTATAGACATTTTTTTTCACAACATTTCTCATGACAACTTCACAAATTTAATCAACAGAATGTATTCTGTTTATACATCATTTCTTCTTCATTTTGTAGCCAACATTATTATTATATAACAAAGCCCTAAGCCCTAGCAAAGCATTAGAAGAGAAATGTTTAATACATGTATTCATCAAGATTTAACAGTATATGTATTTATAACTTGATCTCTAAAATGAAACCAGTTTCAAAAATAAAAAAAATAATCAGCCCTCTCTCTAATCTAAATGCACAAGTGTCTAAACCTATTACATTTTATTTACATTAAATTTTTTCATAAGAATGAACAATAAAGTAATTATTTTAAAAATTGAATCTCTGAACTAGAGATTTTAAAAAACCAAATAATTTTCTGAATTTCTATATAGATTACCCGAAAGCTTGTATGTGCTGACAGAGAATAACGATAACCTTAGAAAGCAGAAACCTGAGACCATCAAATCTTGATAACTTTAAATTACTATCAGCACTGGGTTCTTTAAGCTTGATATCTCCAGGTACTATAATAAGGAACCCTGGTGGCATAGTTTATAACATGTCAGACTGCTTACAGTGAGAGAGATAGGCTGTCTCCTTATAGAAACATTTACCACTTTAAAAACCTGATAGAAGGTTGGGTTTATGGCAGTGAGTTCATTTTTTTTTTTACAGTACTATACAGTAAAACTTGTACAGTAAACAGTACTCCTATATTATTCTAAAAGCATTGATATAGTGAGTAGGGAGTTGCACTGCTAAGCTTAAAGCTCTGCATCTCCGGTGGTTTAAATCCATCAATGACTCCATGGCAGGATGATACGCAGTCTTTACCCACTGCAGTTTCAGAGTCTTGGAAACCTAATGAGAGGTCACTGTGAATGGAGACAAACTTATAGCAGTGATTTGAGTCACTTAGTTGTCATTGACTACAAGTTCATATAGAGTAGAACTACTATAGAACATTTCAAGGTTGTGACCTTTCAATTACAAATCTTCAGATCTGAATTCCCAAAGAAGAATCACTGAATCTTATGCAATAAATTTTTGGTAAATAAAATAAGTTGTCTACATATTCATATATTTTTGGATTTTTCAGTGTAACATTTGAAATTGACTGGGTTAAGTCACTATAGTATCCAAAACACAATCATTTACTGTAAGAATAATAAAAGGTAAGAAATTTTTAATAAATACAAATTTAATATCTAGTAATAAAAGCCCTAGAGTCCGTTTTGATGTTCATAAATTCTATTCACATGAATAACACAAGAACAGAACTTTCTTTCATCAAGGTGGATATTAATGCACTTAGAAAGGATTTATGATCAACTTTCCAGGCAAATCAATAAAAACACAGATCATTCAATGGAATGCCATAAAAATACTGGTTATATCATACCTGGACATATTTGTTGCTGACAGATGATTAAAACTGTGTTTATGGCAAAAACAGATGATTGTTTCTTAATCTATTCAAATTATCTCATTTTAATATTAAAAAAATACAACTAAGAAGTCCCTCTGAGGGCATAAATTATAAATATAAAAAAAGGAAAAGATCTAAAGAGGTCACATATATCTATATCAATTTTTCTTCCATGTTTTTTTTTTTATATTGCTGATTTCTTTGCAAAATACCTTAGCTGGTTGTAAGAGATTATTTATTTTGCCAGTTACAACTTCTTTCAATTTTGCTGTTGCTAGTTATTTTTTTATTTGACTCTGACTCCATGACACTTCAATTGTTAAGCTTAAATATTTACTAATAAAGAGTGTTCTTTATTTGAACATTACATATTATATTATTATTTTCATATATAATGCTTATGTGTTTTAACATTATTGGTAAACTTTTAAGTTTCATTAAGTTTGAGGTATGTTACAATTGACAAAGTAAAAAAACCTCTCAAAATCTCTAAGATACTTTGCAAATAAATCAGTCATTTAAATGAAGAATAAAAGAACAAATCTTTCTTGAAGGAAGTACAAACAGGGCTCTTTTCAGGCAAGGATGAAACTTTTTCTCACTTACTTTGGACATAGGTACTAGTCCTTGGTGAGGGACAAATATAGGGTCAGGTATAGGGTCAGCAGAGAATAAGAAAATCCTCAATGAGATGATTTCAAACAGTGACTATCATGATGGACTTGAGAAGGGCAAAGATAATAAAAAGGATAGGGCAAAGCTCAGATCTCTTATTATAGAGTCAATGTGACTCTATGACATCTAACAACAATATTAATAATTATAGGGAGCACTGGCGAAGTGGTCTTTCGTAGGCTGAACTACTAATCCAAAGACCTCACCTCTCAGAGGGAAAAAGACGAGAAGTTTCCTGTTTTAGAAACTGAGAATGGGTCATCTATGAAGGGTACCTAACTCCTTGCCAGAGATTTTTTCCCATTATATTTCAGAATTAAGAATCTAGTAATTAAGTAATTAATTAATTAATTAGATAACCTGGCTCCAAAGAAAAGTAACTATTTCTTCTCAAAAATAAATTACAGATTCTGCCCACACTGAGGCCCAGGCTTTTACTGGGCCTCTTTCAGAGACACTGAAACATGACTGTGCCATGGCCCAGGCATTCCAGACCTTGTGCTGTCACCTCACTGCCACCTGTATCAAACACCTGTACATTTGTTTGTCCTTAAGGTGTGTTTTTGGAAGTATTACAACTTGCCTGTCAATTTCTTCTAATGGGAGACTGATTCGCATGCTGCTGCTCTTAATAGCTTGATATGTATATGTTTGCTTTTCTATCATCTGCTCATATGGATATAACACTTGTCTGTCAGATACTATATTAGAGCAGAGCTCACAGATTAATACATACTAGGCAGTCACTTCAAAGGGTCTTTAAAAACCCTTTAAAAAATAAAGTGTAGTTATACAGTTAGCTATAACCATGGAGGTAGAGCCCTCAGCTTGGAAGACACCCTAATGAGGAAGAACTTTAAACATCCATTAACAACAATTGGAACATGGAATGTATGTATATTGTAAAAATTTAAACTAAATATGTAAATGGAGTGGGTGGGAGAACAGAAAAAAGAGTAGATAAATAATGACACTACACTGGATCAGATGAAGGAAAGAATTCTCTGAAAGGAATGTATGATTAGGCATTTATGTATGACAATTAATAATATGGGACAAGAAGTATATTACAAAAGTGAACTAAAGGAGAGAAAAAGTAGGGGGAGGAAGGAAAATGTTCAATGAATGAATGAAAACCAAATTTTTCCATAAATGTTCATTAAAATAAGAACAAAAAATATAAATATTAAAACAAAAAGCCCTCTCAAATATATATGACAAGAGCTAAATCAAAAAAGGACTTTTATTGTATCATATAAAAAACTAACTTCATCTCATCTCAGTAACAATAGCAAAGTTCAACAGAGAACCAAACAACAAATTCTGGCAAGGTTGTGGAGAAATTGGTGCCCTTATTCACTGTTGGTGGGAGTGTAAAATGGTGCAATCACTCTGGAAGGTAGCATGGTGCTTTCTCAAAAAGTTGGAAATATAAATACCATTTGACCCAGTGGTTCTCATTACTGGAAATATACTCTAAAGGAATCAGAACTGTCAGCCAAACAGATATATGCACACCCATGTTTATTGCTGCATTATTTACAATAATGAAGAAATAGAAGCAACCCAAGTGCCCATCAATAAATGAATAGATAGAGAAGCTGTGGTATATTCACACAATGGAATACTACTATACAGCACTGAAAAACAAAGATCTCATAAAATATTATACAAAATGGGTGACCCTGGAGGACTTTATATAGAGTGAAATATCTCAGTCACAAAAGGACAAATACTGCATAATGCCACTATTATAAAACAGGACTGACATGATGGTTGGGGTAAATTAAGAAAAGAGGAGCTAAATAATGAACACTGCATTTATATAGATAAGGGAACAAACTGTCTAAAAGAAATATATGATTAGGTATTATTTGCATGACAACAGTACAGAATAAGAGGTGAATAGCAAAGTGGATTGGGGGATGGGGAGAGACAGAAGGTAACACTGAGCAACAATGAAAGAATCTTTTTAAAGAGAAAAGCAAACTGGAGCGATTGAGGAAAATATTCAACAATGAGTGAATGGAAATCCAAGTTTCCTGTAAACTTTCATTAAAATTTCAATAAAAAGTAATAATAATTTTTAAAAAACTAACTTCAGAATAAAGTTACAATATTTAAGGATTCTATGGACAAAATTTGAAGTGAAACAAAAAGCATGAATAGAAGATAAATGGAAGACACAGAGTCAATGTACCAAAAAGAATTAGTCAACACTGAATCTTTTAAGAAAGTAGCTTATAGTCAAGACTCAGTGGTAATTTAAATAAAAGAAGTTCAGCAATAAAGGCACTGGCAAAAAATTAAAGCTCCGTGAATTGATGGTATACCAGTTGACATGCTTCAAAAACCAGATGCAGGCCTGGACATGTTCGTTAGTTTATGTCAAGAAAACTTCCCAGCTGATTAGAAGACATGCATATTTGCTCTCATTCCTAAAAATGATGATCCAATAGGATATTGAAATTATAGAACAATATCATTAATATCACATGCAAGTAAAAATCATAATGAAGATTATTAAAAGATGTCAGGAACAACATAACCACAAGGAACTGTCAAAAGTTAAAGCTGGATTCAGAACAGGCCTTGAATATCATTACTGAGGTCAAGTGGATCTTGGCTGAAAGTAGAGAAAACCAGAAATATGTTTGTATTTTACTGACTATGCAAAGGTCTTTTCAGTGTGCATCATAGTGATAATGAATGGTAAAGGAAACACTGTTGTTATGTGCCATCAAGTCACTCACAGTGACCCTAAATACAACCTCCCTAAACCCTGTTTTATCCTGTGCCAATCTTATTGTCTCAGACACACCTAACCCCATTGCCTCAGTCACAGAATCTCATCTCATCAAGGGTCTTCTTCCACCTCATCAAGGGTCTTCTTCTCCTGTACTGTTCCTTCACCCTACCAAGCATGACATCCCTCTACAAGGACTGAGCCTGCCTTATAGCATGTCCAAAATACATCAGACTAAGCTTCTGAATCCTTGTCTCCAAGGAACAGCCTGGCTTCTCCCTCTCCAGAACTTGCTTGTTCTCCTAGCAGTTCATGTTATATACAGTACTCTTCTCCAGCATCACAACTCAAAGACATCAATTCTCCTTCTATCATCCCTAGTCATTGTCCAGCTCTCCGATGCATAGTGAGTAATTGCAAAGACCATGGCCTGTATCAGGTGCACGTTAGTCTTCAGACTGACACTGTTGCTCTTCAGTACTTTGGAGAGGTCTCTGACAGTAGACTTTCCCAAAGCAATTTGTCTTTTAAGTAAAGTAAGTAAATCAGAGACTTCTATAGACAATGATGTGGAATGGTGGAAAAAAATAACACAAAGAAAACAGACTCATCTAAAAAAAAAACAGAGATAGTGAAAGAGCAGACCCTAAAAGGCCGCCATAAATCCATCAGAAGCTATGCACTGCCATAAAGCTGTGTAAATTAGACTCCAGCAATAAAGAATGTGTATATATATACACACATGCACATACATACTCATATACAGTATAAGGGTAGAGTGAGACTTTCCTGACGCATCCATAGTCTGTTATGAACATCTAATAATCCTCAGTTTCTACCTCTTTCTCTCACTTGGTGTCTTTTTATGGTAGCATTTTCTCACATCCAAGTCAGAACTTCCTAATTCAAAGAGACCCCTGGATCTCTTTGGAAATCACCACTTTGACAATAACAAATTACAGCTAACACTGAGATGTATGGAAATCCCAGAACACTTACTGTGTTCATTAGTGTGCCACCTACATATAGACTAAGAAACTTTATCTGAATAGAACAAGGAAGCAATGTATATTTTAAAATAAGGAAAGGTATATGTCAGAGTTTTATCTTTCTCCATTCAGAAACAATCTGTATGCTGAACAAATTATTCAAAGAACTGGACTACATGAAGAAAAATGTCACATTAGGAAGGGAGAAAGGTTCAACAACAACCTTCATTGTGCAGATGACACAATAATGTGTGAAAAAACTGAAGACACATTTACAAGTTAAAGCTATAATATCATTATTGATTATCTTAACCTTAATAAAATACATATATTCACCCCTTACCAATAGGTAACATCATGATAGATGGAAAAAAGATGCAAACTGTCAGAGTCATGTTACTTGGATCCACACTTTCACTCAAGTAAAACAATATGGAAAGAAAAACTAGCAATAAAGTATAAATGGGTATAAAACTAAATAACATCAATAACTTGGAATGCTAAAAATAAAATCAAAGGAAAAAATCAAGAAACGGTTGAAATTTTAATATACCAGTGACAGTGGGAGAGAGATGGGGTTGCTTGATTCTTATATAGACTTGTAAACTCAATGTGGGACACATCTAAACTGTCTTGTAAAGTCATGCAAAAGTAGAAAGGTTTAAACATTCATTTTTTTTAATTTAAAGGAACACATAAATTACAGTAAAAGGATTTCCATCTTTTATTCTTGTTTTTTTTTAATTTTTTATTTTATATTGGTTTTCTTACAAATTTCATATCCACTGTTCACACTATCCATTCCCATTGTGTTTTATACAATCAGTCCCATTCACTATGTCTTAGAAAATTAATCACCATTAGATTATGTCCACAATTAATCTGTCTTTTCAGTTCCCTGCTGAATCTTTCCCATTTCCTTTATCCACTCCCTCCACTCAAAGAAATGTGATTTTCCCCATCCATCCTCATTGCTCTGCTCACACTGTTTCTGCTCTTCTATCCCATACCCATTTTACTAGTTATCTATTTTCATTATAATGTCTCATGCCATATTTATCCTTACGACGCTGAGGTAGTTCACTCAGCATAATGATCACCAATCTCTCCTAAGCTATGTTGTATTTTCTAAAAATACTCCTGAGTGCTGCATAGTATTCCATTGTGTGAATGTATCACAATTTCTCAATCCATTCTGCTTTGGTTGGACATTTAGGTTGTTTCCATATTCTTGTGATGGTGAACAACACTCCTATGAGTATTGGTGTATAAACCTCTGTTTGTGTCTCAGTTGTATTTTCCTTGGGATATATTCCTAGAAATGGAATAGCTGGGCCATAAAGAGTTTCTATATTCAGTTTTTTGAGGAAAATCCAAATTGCCTTCCAGAATGGTTGCACCATTTTACAACCTGAAAAGTGTATGAGTCTCCACCTCTTTTATTCTTTTTTCCTCTCTTTTCTTTTCTTTTCCTTCCTTCCTTCCTTCCTTCCTTCCTTCCTCCCTCCCTTCCTTCGTTCCTTCCTTCCATTCTTCAAAAAGTTCATAGTGTCAAAACCTACTCATAGCTGATTCTTCAACACATTTCTGAGGCTATAAATTATTCTGGAGAATGCCCATCTTTCACTTCCTTAGGCTTTTATTTATTCAAATGAATAAACAGCTCAGCCTTTGGGTTACAGCACAAATCCCTAGTTAAGATGCCCCAAAGCTCTTTATTAAACTCTTACTATTCAGAGAAAGCTGCACTGACGTCTTTATCCTTCAAAAACAGTTCTACTGGACTACAACTTCCTGAAAAATTTCTCTTCAAATGTTAATGGAAATAATAACTCCTCTCCCTCCCATACCTATACAGTACTCTCTTTTTGGTAATCTGGATAAATTGCCGATCAAGCACATTGTAACCTTGGTGAATTTATCTTTGGAACAGTCACAGAAGCTTGAAATTAGTATGCCCCTGAGGACTACTCTATTTTTCCTTCCTAATCAATCCTTTGGGTGGACAGTGAACAGAATTTGTGTGCTGTGTAATGTTGGCTCACAGTGTGCATTCTTTTACATTTGGAAGAAAAATTGTCACTAAGTGACAGTAAGGTTTTTAGTAGCATGCTGTTGGTAACCTTGTGTACCTACATATGAGCAGAGGGCTTTCTTGGCTAATGGGCTGAGTTTGTGGAGCACTAGTCTCCTGGTGCTGTGTCTGAGCCCTCAGGTCAAGAGAGGAACAATTTACATCCATTTAACTGACATTTTTCATACCCAAAGACTATGGGTTTAGTCCCAGAAAGCCTACCCTTAACATGGTTTGATAAACAAGCAGAGAAGAATACTGTCTTAACTTTGTTTTTATATACAGTCAAGGGAAAACTAAAGAAACATAAGGTACATAAGAATAACATTCTCTATTCATTCTGCATTTAGCCAATCTTTTAAACTGCTAGTAATGCTGCCTGGCAAAGTCTGATTCAATTTAGATGATTAAATAAAGAAAGGAAAATGTGTAATTTTAGATAGTCTAGTACTGTGATTTTTAAAATAATTCTTTATATGCATATCTATTTCTGTTAAGGTCTTAAGAAGGTGAGGTATTTTGTAACATTTTTTATGTTAATATTATGATATTGGAATGTTTAAAAAATCAGTTCTAAAAAACTTTTCTAGTGGAACTTTTTAATTGCGATTTTTTAAAATTATGCTTCATTCATGTACATTTTATCTCCCATCCTCCCGCCACCCACTGAACTCCTCTACCTCTTGATTTTCCCTCTCCCTACCATCAACCCCCTGTTCCCTCCCCTTCCCTCTTTGTATGCCCATAAATATTATATTTTTGATACATAAAACTTATCAGAAACACAAAGGAGTAGTTTGCCTTTCTCTCCAAATATTATTGCTCTAGAAGTTACGTTACTTTAAGAAACCTTGTTCTTTATGTCTGTATTGAGAAACCAGGTGTTTCTTTTGACCTAGCTCCAGAAAAATCAGTTGCCAGAGCAGAAACTTTTCAATTCAATGGTGACTCAACTCACTGATGTCCAATTGGGCCCAATTATGAGTTGACTTTCAAGTGAGTTTTCAGTAGGCTTTAAAACACATGGAAGGAGGCTACCTACCTCTCTCACATGGAGCCACTCAAGAGTTTGAACTTTAGACAGGTTCAATCTTTGGGTTAGTAATGCAACTCACTAGAGACTATGGCACTATAACTCTCTTGTCCTCTACCATAAAAGAGATAAACTGAAAGATCATGGTGACAGGCATGAAGTTGAGGAAGGGTAGGAAGGGAGAGACAAGAATTATGTTAGATCATGGGAATTTAAAGGCTTAAAGGCAATGTAATAGAGGTGAAAAGTGCCAGGACTTTTACCAAAAATTAGTGATCTACTAGAACTATTATGTGAACACAAGCAAACAAGAAAAAAATAAAGAACAGTATTCTATGATTGAATATTAATTATTTTAAACTAATGCACAGTTAGAAAGTAACTCCTTTGCCCTCCTGTAATGGTAAATAAGGGACAGTGATCTGAGAATGGAAAATCATGTAGCCACTTTTCCTCCACCTTCACCCCAAAATGCATAGAGTTCTAAATCAAACAACAAATATTTATTATATAGTTGATCTTTTGGGTTGCAAGTTACACAGATGCATTTAGGTGTTGTTAAATGATGGAAGTTTATTATAAGAGGAGAATAAGATATGGGGGAAACAATTTAATCGAAACACTGTGGCAGACACTTCCTTCTATGGAAGAAGCATAATTCATTTATAGGAAATGATAGTACTTTTGTACAACACAACACTCTCATGCTTCCTTTGGCTATGAAAGGCTCCAGAGGCTGAGTCTAAATGGGGTTATCAGAGCAAAATGATCACTAAATCATATTTTCATATCAAGAGAGAAGCAGCATTCTAAGTATACTTTGGCAGATGAGGAGAGAAAGCAGAATGTCTCTCAATCCTCAAATAAGATGGATCCACACAGCTTGGCTTGAGAAAGGTAGAAGCGGAGCTAAGACTTACAAGAGAAAGGCCCAGAACAAAGCACTGTGTTGTGTTTTACAAGAGAAAAGACAC
The DNA here is from genome assembly GCF_000299155.1 of Elephantulus edwardii. Classification (NCBI taxonomy): domain Eukaryota; kingdom Metazoa; phylum Chordata; class Mammalia; order Macroscelidea; family Macroscelididae; genus Elephantulus; species Elephantulus edwardii. The sequence goes on along the minus strand of NW_006399784.1, from coordinate 7,314,627 downwards.
CTAAATTTTACCACATTCTATAGTGATTCTCTTAGTAAACTTTAAGTAGGACAAAGAAAAAATGAAGCTAAATTATTCTGAAATAAGGGAAATCATCAGTAAGATTTTCAAGAAACCCACTAACTTTTGATTTTGGCTTTCCTGCATAAATCAGAAAACGAGGGAATCAGATAAGGCTATGATCAGTGGGAGGTCCAGTCTATCATTGTAGGTGAGATTACAGATTCAGGCAAAGGACTGTTGTTGTTATGTGCCATGGAGTTGTCTGTGATTCATATGTTAACCACTCTGAAAGGCACTTTGGCATTTCCTCAAAAAGCCGAATGTAGAGATTCCATATGATTCAGCTACTTCACCACCAGGAAAACAGAGCTGAGATGTAAATCGAGATTTGTACACCAAAGTTTGTAACAGTACTATGCACAGTAACAAAACAAAAATACATACATACATACATAAACAGCTCAAATATCCACCAATATATGACTCCATTGATAAATTGTGGTATAATCACACAATGGAATACTAGGTAGCATTCAGGAACAATGACTTTGAAAAATACTATATAACATTGAAAGAGCTAGAGAGCATTATTCTGGGAGTGAAATACTCTGGAATATAAGGACAAATACTGCATAAGACCAATTTTGTAAAAAAAGAAAGAGGGTTTATTGGGTAAAGGGGGAGTCTGATAAAACAAACAAATGCAATGTACGTGAATGAAAAACAATTCTTGTATACAAACAAGGGATTGTATGTAAGCCAGTAATAATTCTTTAAAAATTAAAAGATTAGTTCTAGAGTTTTGGCCACCAAGTTAGTTGGTGGTCAGGCATCTGGGTACCAATTTAGCCCTGAAGCAAGTAAGCTTCAATTTTTAATTTATAATTTGCTATTGAGTTGTAAGGGACTCTTAAGAAACTCTCCATTGGGTTTCCTAAGCTGTAAATCACAGAAAAGGAGAGTGTCCATTGCTCTTTCTGCTGATGGGTTTAAGCCAACAAGGAGGAACAGCCCTGGGAGCAACACAATTGGAGCTTTCTAAGTTTATATTAAATAACATTTTAACTTATATCCTGTCTCCCAACCATCAGTTTGCCATATTTCAATGGCTTACATGTTGTTTTGATGTTGGAAGCTAGGTCAACAGTATTTCAAATGCTAGTAGGCTCTTGTATGATGAACAGATTTTAGCAGTTTACTGACCAACACAAAGCAGGAAGCAGGACTGAAGCAATTGTCCAGTTCTGAAATAATTTTTTGGGTGTTATTTCGCTGATAATGACTTATAGTAATCTCATGAAGCAGACTGAAATTCTGTTTGAGCCTGGAAATCCCTAGGAACAACAATAGCAGAATACTGCCAATTACTGAAGAACACTTGAAATTACACCTTTTGTAAAGAAAATGAAAATCCTCACAATTGGACTGGAAGAAACATTGTGGTAGATAGGGCAACAAAAGGCTTTGGCACAAAGGAAACGAAGACAATTGGGCGTACAAAGGAAACTAAGAAAACTGGGCAAGATTTCCTCCTCTTGCACTCAGAGTCCTGATAAATTCTACGTTAAGACTCCTCTTAGTCACCTAACAATGGCACATAGCAGGCTGCTGTTTTAGGTAAATGTTTAAAGACACTAAGCTCTGTTGGTATAGTGCATAGGGAGAGTCATATTGCTATTCAAAGGCAGCACCTATCTACCGGTAGCTGCAAAGTAGAAAGATGGATAATCTCCTTTTGAGTGATTTACAGCCTCTGTTACCACTTGACTGCTCAACTGTGAGTTGCATCCTAGACAACAGCAATGAATGAGTAATTCAAAGACTTACTAGGTAAGCTTCAACAACTTTTCCTCTGCAAGCCCTGGGGGAAAACTGCTCCCCTCCCTTTAGAGTTGAAATCTGCTTTCTGACTGACTTTTCCTGAGGGAAAAGACTCACTGCAGGTTTACTGTTGTTGCTATTATGTGACTAAGATTGATAGGACTATGATTCATATTACCCAGTGACTCAATGATTCTATAAACAACAAATAAAGACCTTTGCCCTATCCTGCAGCATACACCATATCTCCAACATTCTCAGGGCTTTTGTGGTGAGTTTGGTAGCACTCCCAGCCTAAACATGGTTAGTTCAAGCCTACCAGCTTTTCCACAGGATAAATTTGTGCAGTTTCCTCCCTTGTAATTGAAAAAAAAAAACAATCTTGAAAAGCAAAATTCACTGCATCAGATTTGATCCAAATTCATTGTCACCCTATAAGTTGATCCCCATTCATAGTCACCCTATAAGGAGCTCTAGAGGAGCAATAGATTAAAAATTGGACTGATAACTGGAAGATTATCAGTTCAAATGCTTCAGCAGCTCTGGGGGACAATAATGAACTGGTCTGCTCCCACAAAGATTAAAAACCTTGGAAACTCTATAAAGCAGTCCTTCTGTGCTTCATAAGGTAACGGTGACTGTGAGTCTAACGCATTTTAATGTTTTTATATGAGTAGCTACTCTGTTCAAGCCTCTGATTTCTTGCTGAATAACTTCCTCTTGTCTGTTCTTCATACTATGTCTATCGTCTTCAGAGTGAACACTACCAGACAATTTCAGATCATACCCAGGAATCACATTAAACTCTTATTTGCATTAAATTTTCATGTTTAGCTAACATTGCTAATGCTTTATTGCTAGTTACTTTTTTTTTTGCAAATTACAGAGAAATTAAATTCAATTGAGTTGAATCTAAACTGAGCTATGAGGGAATGATGGAAGGCTGCAATGGTTTGCAGTTGGTGAGGTGGAGTGTTAGGATAGTGAAATATCAGCAGAAAAACTGAGATCTAAAATCATGCTCACAGAACACTGAAGACAGCTACATAGAAAAAAGGCTGTTTTGGGGTACTTGATATTGGAAAAGCTAAGAGAATTTAAATCATACTTCCTACATGTTGGTTGGATATAAAGAACATATGCTAATGTTTAATTCATTTCCACTTAGATCTTTTCTCCTGCAAGGTGAACAACTCGACAATATAGATTTGTTTAATTCAGATGTGAAAAGGAACCAGAGAAAGTACCTGAACTGCATTGCACATTATTGTAAACTATGTGCTGAGGCCACATCGGTGGGCTCTATTTGCTCTCCAGTGGGACTCAAAGTTGCTTTGTTAAATAGAATTAGAATTCAGGAATGCCTGTGTGGAAAGAGACCTTAGAGAACATGTAATCCAATTTTTTCATTTTACAGGTGAGGAGACTGAAATCCAAGGAGAGTAATTGAGTTTATTGAGATCACGGTTAGTACCAAAGCTGAGAAGAGAACCAAGAATGTGTGTTTTCCTTGGTAATATTTCTATTGCACTGTGTGCCTCCTGTTACAACAGTATCAAACTGCTGCAATAGACTTGGTTGTGACTCATAGTGACCCTCCATTGGGTTCTATGGCTGTAAATCTTTATGAGAAGAGACTGTTTATTATTCCTCCTCCGAGAGTGCTGATGGATCAAACTGCCAACTTTGATAGCAGCAAAATGCTTCAACATATAACAGTGCCAGGGATGCTTTTATACACGTACAGTTATTTTTAAAAGTAATTAATGTAGTCAATTAGTATTTTTTAAATCTTTGCTTTATGTTAACCGCCACGGTGTTGGATTTTTAAGCTGCTCATAGAAATACACAGGCATTTTGATGGCCCAGTCTGGAGCACAGCTAGCCCAAAGACTGTGCCTCTCTGTAGTTTGAATCCACCAACCACTTCAAGGGAGGGAGGAAGGTAGGTAATTTTCTCCAGTGTAATTTATGACAGACTAGGAAATCCACTGAGGATTATTTACAAGTTGGTTCTTGCTGAATAACAATGAGTTTAACTTATACATCTATGGCTGTTTATCCATGTATATATCCTAGTCTTTTATAATGTGGTTTTATTTATATCACTTTAGGTTTGAAGGTTTGTAATTCTAGGGATGTGTGAAAGAAAGGCATCTCTATGCTTTTACTTTATATATATATATATGTATATATATATATATATCTTTTAAGTATTACTTTTGATTATATGTCTTTCTGTTCCTTGAAAGTGCCCAAAAATACTTTGTCATTCAAACTGTGGTAAGAGACTTTAGGGGAGGAGGAAAAATCACACATTGCTCTTTATCTTTGACAATAACAAATGCTTCTTGGTTGACCACTGTATTAATTTCAATAACATAAATAAAAATTGTTTATTAACATATTCATATCTATTTGCATTGTAACTGCATATTCTTTATATCCTTATAGTATTCAAACCCACTTATGAAAGAACCTTTGACCTTTTCTTGCTCTTTTCATTTAAAGAAATAAATCAAGCATTTTTCACATGTGCCAGTTTAACTTCTTTATGATGTCAGAGATAATTGTTTTGGCCTCAGGGAAGGAATGTGCTTTCTGCTGCAAATCTTGGCTGCAGAACCATCTAAGTAAAAAATGAACTAGTCTTGAAGTCTTACATTTCTTTATCTTATCAATTATTGAAAAAAGAAACTTTCTTAGCACAAGGAGAATACTAAAAATGTCAAGAGAAAATGATGGGAAATGAAAGTAATGTAGGGAATCAGGACAGTAAATAAGTATAAAGGCAATAATCTCTTTAGTAATGAGATAGGAAATGTGTTAACCACATTTACATTTTATCATGTGAAGATTCTTCTGCTTTTAAAACAGCAAAAATAAAAATGGAATTTTACTATCACAGGGAAAAGTTAAGTCTAGCATCTATGAAATTCGTGTTCATTTTGTCTTAAAGAAATAAATGCATTTGACTATTGCAACAATTAGAATAACATAATGAACAACAAGGAGTAATACACACAATCAAAAATATACAAACTATGTTATATGCATTTACAATTTAATGAATTTTAAACCAGTTTATTAATTTAAAAAATAGGTAATATAATTTACTTGTGTCTAAACTCTAGATTATGCATAATTTTGCTGAGCACTGAGTAAACATGTCTTTTCTATGCTTAGGGCAGACAATAGTAATAATGTTTGTGAAATGTCTTCGCCATTTTCTAATTATGATATCAGAAGAATGTTGTTTCTAGGTGTTGTCAAGTCAACACATCATAACCCCATGAACACCTGACCTGAACTCTTCCCTATCCTATGCCATCTACATGATCTCTGATAACACTAGAACCCATTGTTGAAATCATTGTGTCAATTCATCTAATTGAGGTCCTTCTCTCCTTCTTTAACCTTCCATATTCCCAAGCTTGATGTTCCTGTCCAAGGAATAGACTTGTCTAGCTACATGTCCAGGGTATGAAAAACAAAGAAATACATAGAATCACTGTACCAAAAGAATTCATTGACATTGAAAAATTTCAGAAATTTTGAACAAGAGCCATTAGCAATGAAGGTTAAAATTCAATCCACTGGCAAAAAATAAGGCCCCACAATTGATGAATACCAATTAACATGTTTCAACAAACAGATGCAGTCCTGGATGTGCTCATCAGTTTATGCCAGGAAATGTGGAGGACAGCTACGTGGTCCACCCCTCAAGAAATTCATATTTGTCTCCATTCCCAAGAAAAGTGATCCAATAGAATGTGGAAAATATCGGACAATCTCATTAATATCTTGTACATAGAAAATATTACTGAAGTAATTAAAAAATAGCTAGAACAGTGTATTGACAGGGAACTACCAGAAGTTCAAGATAGTTTTAGAAGCCACAAACCAGAGATCTCATTGCTGATGTTAGATGGATATTGGTTGAAATTTGAGAATTCCAAGAATGTATATTTTTATTCTATTGATTATTCAAAGGTATTTTACTGTGTAGATCTTAACAAATTGTGACTAACATTGAGAAGAATGGGACACTCATAACATTTAATTGTGCTCAAACACAACCTGTACCTAAACCAAGGAGTTGTTGTCCAAATGGAGCAAGGGAACAGAAGAAAGAGGAAGGTCACAAAGTAATAGGATATGATCGTTCTTCATTATTTTCATATTTTGTATCATGATTACTTTACAATATTCTTAAATTTTTGAAATATTCACAATTGGAAAGAAAGAACCATAATATCTCATTTACAGACACTTGTATATGCAATCACTATCCATCTACCAATTTGTACGGTGGAAGGTAATTCTGATGCTAGAAGTTAAGCCATTAATATTCCAAATATAAGCAGGATTATGCATGGTGACCAAATTTTAATGTAGGATCTAAGATTTGGAAGAAGAGTCTAGAAATACACTTCTGAAAATTAACTAAATAAAACCTTATGAATAGCAATAGAACCTTATCCAATTTGCTTGGATTAGGTATGTTATCAGGTTAGCTTTGTTACTGAAGCAGGGAGTCACCTTTTGTTAAGTATAGGATCAGTAAAGATGAGATAAACTGTCTGTGACATGACTCAGAAAATAGACACATTAAGTATGCAAACTTGACTGTGGAAATGTTTTGAGGAGATAGAGGATGAGACCACATGTTGTTCTATTGTATATAAGGTTCTGTTGTACATAAGTTTGGCTTGACTTGATAGAATTCTCTATAAGCCACAGTTTACTGAAAGTCTACTAAAAGTCAACATTCTTAGTATTGGCTTAAGATATAATTCAATTTAATATGGATGAGTGGGCAATCAATAACATTTAATAAACAATAATAACTTACTAAGGTACTGTTCTTATCTCTAAGTGTTAAGATGATTTATGATTCCACAAGTAGAATTAAAATTTCCCTACAAACCTAAGAGAAAGGTTAAAATGTGGATCTCATTTTATTGCTCGTAAGTAGTTATTTAGGGAGTCATATTTAAGGTAAGGATCTTTTGTCTAATAGTGGAAATTTGGGACAAGCCGTTTACAGCAGTAGAATTTCCTAATTTCAGAACCTTGTATAATCATTTTGATTCTTTCAAAGTGTTATTTTTCCTCATTAGCATATCAAGATCTAATAGGAGACTTAAGGGCTGAATATTGTGGTTCTTGGACATTATCATGAACAGATGAAACAAAGATTAAATGTGTTTTCCTCAAAGAGGATGCAAAAGCAAAAGCTTCTTTAACACTAATTGGATTGTCCAAAGTCTATTTTTCAAATTAACTGAAAACATTTGAGTTGGACTGGGAAACTGGGAGAGAATCAAATATAGTTGTCAAGGAGAACAATGGAAATTAGATAAAAAGGTAGAGAAGAAGCATTCAATATAACCAAAAGTCAGAAGGAAAACTATTATTTCTAAACAATGAGAAATGATCAAATACATGAAAGATAAAGGACACTTGAGAACATACAAAATATCTTTGGGTACAAAATAAAATCAGTTGGCAAAAGACTCTTCCTGTTCTTATTAACAGCAGCTATTGGCATCAGTACAATGAGATAGCAGAGCTCAAACTTTAGCATTAGATCTTGTTTTCCATCTTCATTTAAAAGAAACAAATAACAAAATGGATTAGAATTATAAATATATTTTAAGTAGCATCTAACTATCTTTCAGTATATAACAAGCAGCCATGAAGACTAGGAGTAGACAATATTCATTTTCTCTAGGACAATGTCAGCAATGATTCTAAATGATACAACTTTCAATGTGCTTTTGGGACTTCAATAGCTTATATTGAAATATGATATATTGCTATCAATGTTGGTTTTGTTGTTACGTGCTGTCAAGATGCCTGTAACTCATAACGACCCTATGCACAACAGCCCTAAACCCTGCTCTATTCTTAGCCAATCTCACTGTCTCCGACACACCTACCCCGATTACCCTGGTCACTGAATCAATCCACTTCTCCTGTGCTGTCCCTCCACCCTCACAAGCATGAGGTCCTTATCCAAGGATTGGTTTCTCCTTGCAACATGTCCAAAATATGTCAGATGAAGCTTCAGAATCCTTGCCTCCAAGGAGCAGCCTGGTTTCACCCTCTCCAGGATGAACCTGTTTGTTTTCTTAGCAGTTCATGGTATATTCAATACGCTGCTCCAGCACCACAGCTCAAAGGCATCAATTCTTTTATCCTCCCTAATTATTGTCCAGCTCTCTGGACATAGCAAGTGATTGCAAAGACCATGGTCTGTATCAGGAGCACCTTAGTCTCCAGAGTGACAGCATTGCTCTTCAGTACTTTGGAGAGGTCCCTAACAGCAGACTTTCCCACTGCAATACGTCCTTTAATTTCCTAGCTGCTGGTGCCAAGAGTGTTGACTGTGGAGCCACAGCATATCTTTATATTTAGCACAGTGTGAGATATTTTCGGGAAAATTTTTGCAGTTAGTAACCATGAATAAGGTTAGGTTCCTTTCAAGTAGTATTCAAATTTTAAAACATCTGATTCCTTTCAGAGACTGTGGAAGATTCCATTGTAACTACTAACAGCAATCTCTTTCTGTACGATTTATTGCCTCTGAAAACTCACTGGTGAGCTATGAGCCGGTTCTGACCCAACAGCACACAATGACAGTTTCATTCAGAAGGAGCTTGAGAGGCCTAGTAGGTAAAGAGTTGTTCTGCCAACTACAAAGAAGATAGTTCAGATTGACCAGCTGTTCACAACAAAAAGATGGATTATCTCTTCCCACTCCATTTACAGCCTCTGAAACTTGCTGGAGAGTCAGCTAAGAGTAATCTCCGACTTGATGGAAATGAAAAGGTTTTTACTCCATTCAGTGATTCAAAAGTATTGAATGAGATACTACTTCATGTCAACTCTTACATAAGGTTTTAGTAGTACACAAAACAGGGTGAGAGGATCTTTATTGAAGTTTGAATTCCAACTAGACTAGAGAGACAAGTAATATAAAATTAAAGTGAATCATTATGGACAAGCCATGTTATTTTAGGAAATGTATCACCAAGCCTGTTGTTTATCTTAGTCTGGAATCTCTCACTACAGAAATCTTTTCAACATCATACAACATTCAATTCTCACAAGGTTCACACTCCACCTGAGATACACTGGCTAGGAAACAAATTCATATTCCCTACACAGACGCAAGAATAGCACTACTAAACTTCCATTGCACTGATGCTGAAATTTAGATTTTGGGGCAACTGAGAAGGAATTACTCAAGTAAAGTGAGCTAACTTCACTGCTATATACAGCAACCCTATAGGGCAAAGCAGAACCTTCAAAGATATTCTTTTGGAGAGTAAATTGCTTTACTTGTCACCTGTGGACAGTTGATAGCTTAAAAATGTTGACTTTTGTTAGCAATCAAATGCCTTCATTATAGTCACCACTACAATGTACAGAAACTATTGCATAAAACAAAATGTACATGAATGAAACAATGAATATGAATGATGGTATGAAAGCAAATGATGACATAAATAAATAATAGGATTTTTTTTTGAAAAATGAAAAAAAGAAAAATAGAAAGGTACATTCTGACATGCAAATAAAGATAAAATTTCCTATAGGAATCAGTCTGTGTAAATTACTTGATCAATCTCAAATTAGTAAAGATCAGAGCTTTGCACAAATGGATCAGTAACAGGCAGTAATAGGAAAAAGGTAGGTCTTAGGACCCAGAGGTTAAAGAAAAGAAAGTAGTGGTGTAATTAGGTGCTAAATATAATTTTGATTGCTTCCATTTTTCTTGGGAAAAAAAGACTCACAAAATCACCAAGTGAACATCAGAATTAGAAAGGTGTTGAAGAGAAGGGGATAGTATTATATGGTAAACATTTGCTGTTACTCAGTGCTTTCTAGCTAGATATGACTCATAGTGTTCCACATAGGAAGAAACACAGAACTCTGCTTGTTTGAACCCATTGTTGATAATATTTTGTAATTACTGAAGGTCTTGCTTTTTAATGACACTATATATGGCCTAGTGGTAACAAGCTGCATTCTAATCCCAAAGGCTCAAGGTTCAAATCTACCAGCTGCTTCATAGGAGAAAGCTGGGCAATTTCCTCCAGTGATATTTACTACCTTTGAAAACCTATTGGAGAGTCAGCAATAGGTCAGTTCTAACTTAAACACAACAATAACTTCAACAACGCAACATACTTCACAAACATGTCTTTTTCCAGTATAAAAAGGGTGGCAAAACGTGATGGTGTAGGTGGCAATATCTGACCTCAACTATCTCAACACAGAGGAAGAATATTGATCAACAAATTCAAGGCTGTAAATAAATTCTGACGAGGTCAGACATAATCACATACTCCCACATCTTCTATTGTCAGCTCTAATAATAATCATCCCTTCTATGGCTCTCTCCCCCTATTCTACTGTTAGGCTTCCTCATCTATTGCAATGGCTACACAAGACACATAAATGAAATTCACAGCTGTGATATTTCTCAGGGAAGTAACAAGTCACAATTCAGATCAGAAATGCTCAGGATACATTTCAGTCAGGACAGCTTCTCTGATGTACAGGGCTCCCTCCAATCTTCAGTTTGGCAGTTCTACTTCTTGCCTCAAAACTGAAGGATTAAAAACTTATTTCAGGTCTGTCAATTATAGATCTTTGGATTTATAATTTATCTGGCTCTGTGGGGCAGCATATGGCATTCAGACTTGTCTCATTCTGGTCTTTGGTTCTTTGTCACATCTGCTGCTACACACAATATTGCTGGTCTTTAATTGGATTTCACTTCATTTTATGCAAGAATATATTAACCAAAAGACTCACTGCACCTTCTGGTTTTTTAAAATGTGAAATTATTTATAATTTGCAATTATAATAAATTCTATCAAAACCCTGGTGGCATGGTGACTAAATTCTTAGTTTTGTTTTGCTTTTTCCTACATGTTTTCTACTAGTTTACTTATAAAATTTGAATATTTTGTTTATAAGAACAAATTATTTCAATTTCCCTCACCCCACCCCCACTGAATTGTACAACCCCATGATTAATCCCCTTCCCCCTGCATATCCTTATCCCTTTGCTTCCACCCTATTCCCCCACTTGGATCCTTATACTTATTCTACAAGAATAGTTTTATACAATATTTATCTTTGTGGTATTGAGTTAGTTCAATCAGCATAATGCTCTCCAATCACTCCTAAGTTAGGTATAATATACAAAAAAATCATTGGTCCTGAGTACTGCATAGTATTTCATTGTATGCAACATAAGTTCTCAAAACATTCATTTGTGGTTGCACATTTTGGCTGTTTCCATGTTCTAGTGATGGTAAATAATGCTGCGATGAACATTAGTGAACAGATCTTCATTTGTGCCTCAGTTTTCATTTTCTCAGGGTATATTCAAAGTAGTAGAATAGCTGCTTCTTTCTTGATGATCATGAGATGCTTGGGTTTGTTTTTAGGGTTTGTGTTGTTGATGTTTTTGTCTATGAACATACTAAATTTAAACTTAAATCAGGAGGAATGGCAAAATGGACCAATATCCTTGTTAAAAGTATTATAGTCATTGTAGTTATGTGCCATGGAGTCACCTGTAACTAAGAGCAACCCTATGTACAACAGCCTTAAACCCTGTTCTATTCCTTGCCAATCTTATTGTCTCTGGCACACACCCCCCTATTACCCCAGTCACTGAATCAATCCATCTTATCGAGGGTCTTCCTCTCCTGCACTGTCCCTCCATCTGCCCAAGCATGACATTCTTCTCCCAGGATTTGTCTTGCCTTGTAACATATCCAAAGTATTGCAGATGAAGCTTCAGAATCCTTGCATCCAAGTAGCAGCCTGGTTTCACCCTCTCTAGGCTGAACCTGTTCATATCCTTAACAGTCCATGGTATATTCAATACTCTTCTCCAACACCACAGCTCAAAGGAATCAGTTCTCCTTCTATCCTCCCTAGTCATTTTCCCACTCTCTGATGCATAGCAAGTGATTGCAAAGACGATGGTCT
>NW_006399784.1:7290280-7301140 GCF_000299155.1 Elephantulus edwardii | reverse complement strand
ACTTAAAATGCCTCATGACAGTCTATCTTGTCTTGCTAATACCTACTATGTCAATGTTTATGTGTTTCATTTCTTCCTTAACAATATCTAATTTTACTACAGTCATGACACTCACATTCCATTTTCCAATTACTAGTGTCTGCTTACAACTGTTCCTGCTCCTTTGTGTTTCCATACTTGAAGGCTCCACCTCAGTTGCCCTATCAGCTAATCTATGTGTGTTCTATTGAACATACGGTTTTAGAAGCCCTGCTTTTTCAGAAGTGGACAGCCAATCTTTCTTCTTTGTCTGTCTTAATATGAATGCTCAGATTTAAAACAATATCTGACAAAAAAAGCATTTTACGGAAAAGAGCAGATGAAAGAGATTTCCTCAATTGTAGAAATAATAATAGTTTGAGTGTTGAAAATGATATGCGTTAGTAGTAAGCTATTAACTCCTGTTGGACAGCCATATACTTCACATTCTCATCGTTCTATCCAGACATAAGGTGAAAGGCAGCATCAATGGCTAGAAAAGTCAAAAGAAAAACTCCTAAAGTATAGCAAGGGACTGGTGATTCCTGATAAAATATCCAGAGAAGGAGATATGCAGAAGGAGTTGCATTCTGGCTGAATGTCTTTCATGACCTAGTTGTTAATTTTTCTGGCAGCCTATGGCATAAATAATTTGCTATAACTTATTTGCTGACATCATAAATCAAATGCATCTCTTCTTTCTTGATCTTTCTTAGTCATCACTATGCTTTCATGTACATACATTGTTTTAAATGCCTTTGTGTCAACTATAGTGTCCCAAAGAAAACCCGCTGGAGCTCTGCCTTATCCTACACCATCCTATGATCTCCATCGTTTTCAAGTCCCTGTGCCAGTTACTGTAATTCATTTAATTGAAGGTCGTCCTCTTTTTTGCTGACTTTTCTCACTTTGATATCTTTTTCCAGGGAGTGGCCCCTCCAGACAACATGACCAAAGTATGTGAGAGAAACTTTCACCATTCTTGCTTCTAAGGAACTTCATGGTTGCACCTCCTTTAAGAAAGAATTGCTTGTTCTTTTGGTGTTCCATAGGATACTAAAAACTAAGTGTAAGCATCACAATTAAAGATACTGATCCACTTAGAAAATCTTTATTCACTGTCCAACTTTCAGATGCATAATAAGTAATGAAAATAGCACAACATGCATCTAGCATACTTTAGTTTTTAAATTGATATACCATGGACTGCTAAGAAAACAAACAGATTTGTCCTAGAGAGGGTGAAACCAGGCTGCTCCTTAGAGGCAAGGATTTTGAAGCTTTGTCTGACATACTTTGGACATGTTGCAGCAAGGACCAGTCCTTGGAGAGAGACATCATGCTTTGGAGGGTGGAGGTACAGTGCAGGAGAGGAAGACCCTCGATGAGATGGATTACTTCAGTGACTGGGGTAACGGGGGTTGGTGTGTCAGAGAGACAATGAGATTGGCACAAGATAGGGCAGAGTTTAGGGCTGTTGTACCTAGGTTCACTATGAGTCGCAGGCAACTCGACTGCATGTAACAACAATACTTGTTCTTTACCATTTTGGAGAAGATCTTTATATCAGCTATTCCACATGCAGCATGTGTTTGATTTCTTGACTGCTGTTACCATGGGAATTGATTGAGTTTACAAGTAAAATTAAATAGATCCAAACTTTAATTTTTTTCTCTATCACAATGTTTCCAATTAGTCCATTGGTAATGCTTTTTATTTTCTCAATGTTAAGATGTATCCTATTAAAGGCTGTATTTTCTTCAGTAAGTGCTTCAGTTCTGCTTCACTTTCTGCAAGCAAAGTTGTGCATCTGAAGAACATAAATTGTTAATGAGTCTTCATTCAATCCTGATGTCATATTCGTCTAGCTTTTAATCTTCAGTCTCAATTCTGTCACAAAGATCATATTTTCCAACAGCTATGTGTGTTTGTTTATAATTTTGGAATCATAGATAAGCTACCAGGGAGCTCTGGTGGCCTAGTGGCAAGGACCTGTGCTGCAGTCCAGAAGGCACGTAGTTCGAGGTTGCTAGATGCTCTGTGGGATGAAGATGAACAATCTTCTCCCATGCAATTAACTGACTCTGAGGGTCAGCTATGGTCGGTGCAGACTCAACTGTATATAACAACAGATAAGTTTTCTTTTTTTTTGTCACCTTTATGTGAAGTAATTTTCCCAACAATCTAATCTGGTTGGTTGTTGTTATGTGCTACTGAGTCACAATCAACTGATAGCTGACCTTCCAATGAGTTTGCAGGTGCTATAAATTGCACAGGATGAAATTGCCAATCCTTCTTCCAGGGGTCAGCTGATGATCTTGAACCACCTGCACTGCAATTTCTAGTAGGCCATGAGAGTTCTGTATGCCATTGGTTTGAAACCAAGTCATAGGTAACCCTTCAGGCAGTTTTCAGTGGTAAATAATTGCATTTGGTGGATTTAATCTATGTGCCTTTTGGATTGCAGCAAATCTTTTTACTACTAGGCCACCAGAGAGCTCAGGGGGGTATTTTAATCCAAGTAGGTAAGAAATAAAAAGCAATGTTGTCATCTTAAAGAGTAAATGGCACCTGATATAAACCATGGATTATTTTTTCCCAAGAAGTCTCACCACAATTAAATGGATTGAGAAATTATGATCTATTCACACAATGGAATACTACACAGCACACAGGAGCAACAATTTTTAAATTATTACCTAATTTTGGAAATACAGGAGAGCATTATGCTAAGTGAACTCAGTGCCATGAGGACAAATATATTTTATATAGATAAAACCATTATTGTAGAATGAGTATGAGGATCAAAGGGTGGGGTGAGGGTGGAAGCAGAGGGGTGAGGATGTGCAAAGGAGGGTGACTAATCATGAGTTGCACAATTTGATAGGCAGAGGGTGAGGGAAATGGGGAGGATCTGGTGTGAAAAACAATATATTAGAATACTGTAAATAAACTAGTATAAAAAAACAATGTAAAATAGAATGTATATGAATGACTATATGAAATGTAATGGAAATCTAAATTTGTATAAAACACAATGTATATGAGTAAACATACTGTAAAGGTATTATTATATGAAAATCAGTATTATTTTTTTCAAGTTATGAGGACCCAAGGGAGCATAGGGGTGAGGATGAATGGGGGGCAATCATAGGGTTGCACAATTTGATGGGTAGAGATGGGGTGGGTAAAGGAAATGGGAAAGATCTGCTGTGGAAAACACTATACTAACTTTGTAAGTAAAGTAGTATAAAAATTTTATTTAAACAAACGAAAAATATCAAAGTGTGGGACGTGTCCTTTAGTGGTTACAGTGGTGATTTAATTATTTAAGCCACTTCGTCCAACAGACTTGCCCAATGCAACACATCGTTTATTTCTTGCTTCCTATCTTTTTTGGGCATTGATTGTGAATTTAAGTAAAATGAAATCCTTTCCAACTTCTGTAGTTGTTTGGCTTTTGTTTTTGTTTGTTTGTTTGTTTTGCATTGTGATAACCTCCGTACATGAAAAACTCCATAAATTTGGAAATCAATACATTTACTGCATACAATCAAGGCTAATGAATTGACATTTAAGGGGAGTTTAGTCATAACATCTTTACAACAACTATAGTAGGGAGGTATTCTTACTGTCCCCATTGCAGGATTAAAGGAATACAGAAACTAAGAAGAGGAAAAGAAACTGCCCACAGTTGCAGAATAAGCAAGAGTTGAACTCTGGATTCTAATCTGTATGTATCTTGAGTTTCTTATTATACTGTTCCCATTAATGGTAAATTATGTGAATACACTGTCTTTGGTGGTGGTGGTGGTGGTGGTGGTTGTTGTTACGTGCCATCTAGTTGCAGGCAAACCATAGCGACCCTAGGAAGGAGAGTCATCGATGCTTGGGTGTCTCTCATCCTCCCTCCAGGTTCCTAGGGTTTCCGGAGGCAAGCTATTTTGGAAGTGGATGCTACTTCTCCTTCCAAGCTTGTTTTAATCGGGGAGCTCCACACCACTCTCTGTCCGCATTGAGTAGCCAACCATTAACGCATTAGACACATCAATGTCAGTGTTCAGCCTCACAGCAACCACAAGTGACCATGGTGCGGCAATTTGTACACCAAGGCTATACGACCTAGAGGAATGTCTTTGGTTAGGAGAATTAAATGTTCTTAGTGCAATTACCCAAGATAGGCAGGGGATAGACATGATTTTAACTGTGGAGACAAAAGAACGAAATATTTCTTGTCATCTTATTAACTTGTGGAGTAGGATATGTCTGTGGATTCTCCAGAAATAGAACATAGTCCTAGATCTCAACAATATTCATATTTCAGTAGAGAAACAGCCAATAAAACAATCACAGTTTGCTCTGATAAGGGCTGTTTGATGTTCAGTGAAATTATAGAAGTGCTAACCATTTTTCAGGGAGGTGAGGAAAAAAAAAGTGTCAATGAACCCTCCCCAGATGGCAAGAAGTTTAGGCAGTTCCTTGAAGAATGCATAGAAAGTCCCCAGGCAAAGAACAGCATATGCATAGGCATGAAAAATATAGCATTTGCAGAGGCCTTAAGATGCTCCATCTGGGAGGAATGGTAGAAAAGTAGGAGGATTTACACAGGAACAGTGGGCTGGGAACAGCTGGAGAGCTATTTAAAAATAAGCGTGAGGGAGTGGCAAGAGAGGATTTGCATTTTATTTAGAAATTCTGGACTCTATTTGGAGAATATATTGGAGATACATGGTGAGAAAGAAGACTTGAGACAAAGAGAAAATTTTACAGATGATATTGGCTGCCCAGAAAGGGGATATGATGTTAAAGAAGGGCAGAAGGAGTTGAGACCCTAGGAGTACAAGAAGTCAAATCTTAACTAACAGATGTTTTTTGAAATGATGCTTCTTTTTTTTTTTCACAAAGCTACAATCATCCTATGCTTGATATATCTTGTAGAAAAGAACTCTTTTTCTTTTGTTTTTATAAAAGAACTTTTACTTATCCTCAGCCTTTTAGTTTCTATTTTTTTAAAGCTACCATTTAATAGTTCAATCTATAAACACATAGAAAACGTTCTTTAGTGTCACATATGATGTAGCTAGTAATCTCATTTTGAAAGATAACTAAGGTTGGCATTAAGTTGATGCTCATTCTATCAAACTTTGAAATGTCTCAAAAGAAATGAAATATCTCAAATTCTTGTAAATACAGGAAAAATATGGAAAAAAATACATGGACATTAACATACAATTCCCTACCAACACCAAAATATAGTTAAAATCTGCCAGCTGTTCTACAGGAGGAAGAGGCAATTAATTGCCTCAGAAAACTCACTAAGAGTCAGCAACTACAAAACAACAACTACATAAAAACAACAACTCTCTGTATGAAAGAAGTAATAAATACATACTCGCTTTTGTTTTAAGCTAAAGACAATATGCATAGTAACTGGTAAGGAACTGCACTGCCAACTGAAACGCACATTTTTTTTCCCAATTTATCAGCTATTCTTTGGGAAAAAGTCAGGAAATCTCTCATATGATTTATAGCCTCTGAAAACCTGCATTAGTCAGCTATGAGTTTTCCAAATTGATGACACATAAAACAACAAATATTCAATTAAAATTTCAAACTGGTGTAAAATATTTGAAACTATTTTTATTTTATATTTATTTGCATACAAAATCAGTATATAGTGTGTTTATTTTCTATGCATTGTGTTCCATATATCCCTCTACTCACACTGTGTTTCATGTTCTATAAAATGGTTCTAAACTTAAAAAATACAATTTCTTGAAAGATTATAATATATGAAACCATCTCACTTATTACATTCATTTATAAAATACTATGTCATTTTACTTTGTCAAGATTTCCTAAATTCTCTTTATTAGAAACTAATTTTGATATGTTAGTTATTAGTCATTTACACTTAAATTTGAAAACAGTGTAGCTGAAATTCCATCCTTTTTATCCACAAATAAATAGACTGAGGAGGGAAAAGCTTTTGAATGTAGAGGCGTGAAAAGGTCATAAACATTTTGTGTTATGAACAATGCTCAGGGATAGTCAGTGCCACTGGTTGCCTAGAACAGAGCACATGATAGCAGGAAGCAAGAAAATATATAAACTTAAGCTACTAGTATTTGTGATTATGTCCTTTCTGCCCAATATTACATTGAAGATTGCAAAATGATTAATTTCTTGTTCCTGGAAAGTCCCATAGAATTCCATTTACTCCAAGTTAAAAATAAATTAGACCTCATTCCCTAGACCTTCAATGCAAGCCAGTCCTTGGGCTGATACATTGCTAACTATTGGCAAAGGTCAGGGCCTGGCTACCTGCACATCATCACCAGTCAGGGTACCTCTAACATACCAAAGAAAAAAGCTCAAGTGCCAGCACTATTAAATCAGAGGCAAACCATTTCCCCTTGAATTAGAAATGTGGAACTGAAAATTAATGCTCCCCAAGGGGAGAATGAATAACAGAGATCACAGCAATAGTTAAAATTGCCTCATACAACACAATTCAATGCCTTTCCCCCAAAGAGATGAATTCTTAAATTCTCATTTAACAGCTTAAACTTCATTCTGAAAGTAGTGTTTGCTCAGTAAATGAAAGTTAAAATTGAGCAGTTTTACTCTTGCTGGATTTTTTTTTCCTTAATAAATTTGATTATAGTTTGTAATAATCTAAGGATGAGAAATCATAATTTTAGAGGAAGAAAAAGTATACCAGGCATACTGGTCAGTTTTCCCTTTGGAAATATTTGCTCTTATTCTGTGCCAAAGTCTATCTGTCCATGATGTTATTTTTAAACCTTGAAGGAGGAAGAAACTGATTGATCTAAAATGATTTCTAAAAACCTATTTTCCCCCCATACTTTGCCCATTATAAGCCACAGGGATCAACCTACCCCCTGCTGATAAACTCCATAGTTTGAAAACACTAATCAAACAAGATAGTGAAATGATCAAAGTCTAGTAGTCTGATTCCCCCATTCAGTGTAGGACATATCTGTGAACTGAAGGAAAGCAGGAGATTTCAAATAAAGACTAAAAGAACTCTTTTAAAGCATTTCTTTTGTACTTGAAAATTTGCTCATTTTGAGCTATAAAAAAAAAACAGGAGAGCTAAAAGCTTAATAAATTCTTTTGATCTGGACATGGCAAGTTTTTAAAGAGAAAGCCTAAAAGGTTGCAGACTGTCTGCTGTTCTCTAAAATTAAAATCCAGTTAAGCCCTTGCCTCCCTTTCCCACTGCTACCCCCAACATATGCTACATTCCATCAATTCTGGAAAAAAATAGAAACTACCAGAAATCATTATTATCTAATCCTACTCAAATATTTTGACCACCAAAACAGGGAACCTCTTACTCTATTCCTATCTTTTAGTCGTCTTAAAAAGAATACCTCCTACCAGGTTCTCTCCAGGCAACATTCAGAAGAGTCACTGAGATCCTTGAGTATGGATAGAGAAAATCTATGAATGAATGTGATATATGAACTCTACAAATACTTATTGGAGGCAAGATGGAAATATTAATTCATTTAATCTGAGGTAGAAAAGCGAATGAGAATATTGAAGACATTTAAAAATCATGTAGAAGAGTTTAATTCCTTTTCTAACCACAAAGAAACCTGTCTATAGGCTAGGTTGGATGTACATTTTCTGCTCTCATGTAAACTATTGCTGCTCAAAGTGAGATCTATACATCAGATGCATTCATTTAATCATGGAAATAGTTTAAAATACCAAATTTTATATCTCACATCAGATCTAGAGAGTTCTCATGATTTAGTAATAAAGAGGTACAATGACAACCTAATGGCAGGCACTAGAAATCCACAAGCTAATCTGCAGGAGAAAGAGGGGTAATCTTCTCTATGAGATTTATTACCTCTGAAAACTACTCCGTACCCAGCAAATAACTGGTTCTAACTCAAAGTACGTAACAGAACCATGCACTTTTGTTTACCACCACTGTGCAGTAGGTTTTGAGGTCAGGGAGTGCTATGCTTCCTATTTCAGTTTTGTTTTTCAGAAGTGCTTTACTCATCCAGGGTCTCTTTCCTCTCCAAATAAACTTCCGGTTTTTTTTAAAAAATTAATTTGGTATCTGAATTGGGTTTGTGTTAAAAATGTAGATTGCTTTTGGTGGGATTGTCATGTTCACAATATTGAATCTTCCTATCCATAAACAGGGCCTATTTTTTCATTTATTTAAGTCTTTCATTGTGTCTTGCAGAAAGGTTCTGTAGTTTTCTTTATAAAGGTCCTTTTTATGTTTCTAGTTAGATTCACTCCCAAGTATCTGAATGTGCAGTTGGCTATTATAAATGGTAATGCTTATTTGATTTCCTTCTCTGAGTTCTCTTTGTTTCTGTAGAGGAATCCCACTGATTTTTGGATATTGATCTTATATTCTGTCACTCTACCAAATTGGTCTACTAGTTCTGACAGGTTTTTCTGTTGAGTCCTTGGGGTTTTCGATGTACACTATCATATCATCTGCATATAACAACATTAGTAACCAAAATAGCATGATACTGGAACAATAACAGGTTCATACACCAATGGAACAGAATCAAGACTCAGAAATGGACCTCTCTATCTATGGTCAACTGCTATTTGATAAGGAAACAAAACCTATCAAATGGAAAAATGAAAACCTTTTTATCAACTGGTGCTGGCAAAGCCGGGCTGCTAGCTGTAAAAAGCTGAAACAGGATCCACATCTCACACAATACACAAAACTCTACTCAAGGTGAATGAGAGAGCTGAGAATAAAGCCCCATACTATAAAACTTCCAAGAGACAAACTAGGACCAAGCTTGGAAGGACTAGTCTTTGGTATAGAGACTGACAAATACAACACAGTATGGAGAGGATAAAATTGATGAATGGGACTTTCTAAACGTGGATTCTCTATCCTCATAAAAAACTTTTCCTAACATGGAGAAAGGAAAACTTACTGACTGGGAGAAAACATTTGACAATATCATCTCAGACAAAAGTCTCATAATAAAAGTTTACACATTACTCCTGGGCCACCAGAAGAAAAAGACTGATCATCCAATTACAAAATGAGCAAAAGATATAGAAAGTTTTTCATAGAAGATGACATTCAGATGGCCAACAGACACATGAAAACTCTCAAAATCACTTACAATAAAAGAGATGAAAATAAAAATCACAATGAGAAAACATTTCACTCCAGTAGTAGTGGCAAAATTTGATAGGACAGAGAGAAATAAATGTTGGAGAGCAAGAAACACTCATACAATGTTGGTGAAATGGTAAAATGATACATACACTCTGGAAGGCAGCTTGGCATTTCCTCAAAAACTTGAATATAGAAACTCTGTATGACTGAGCTTCTCCAAGGCTAGGAATATACCTTGAGGAAATTAAACTGAGACATAGATGGAGATTTGTACACCAATTTTTATAGCAATGCTAGCAGTGTTACTCACCATCACAAGAACATGGAAACAGGCTAAATGCCCAACTACAACTGAATGAATTGAAAAATCATGGTACATTCACACAATGGAACATTATGCAGCACTCAGGAGCAACAATTTAGGTAAAAATACTACATAAACAGGGAGAGACTGGAGAGCATTATGCTGATTGAACTAATTCAGTCTCATAAGGACAAATACTGCATAATATCTTTATTATACAAACAGAAGAATAACTAGTAAAACACATATGGGAACCCAAGGGGGAAGGAGTGAAATGGAGGCATGAGTATGAGTAGGGGAGAAACCACAGGATTACACAGTTTGGTGGGTAGAGGGAGAAGGAGAAGGAAATGGGAAGGATCCAGGTGAAAAGACAGGGTAATGAAGGGCAAGATCCAATGGTGATTAATTTTTTAAAGCATAATGCATGAGAATAATTGTATAAAACATAAATGAGGAATAGTGTGAAACATAATGTAAGCAAACTTTGTAAGAAAACAACAAAAAAGTACATAACAACAACAACCCCAGATCTAGTTGTGAAAATCTGCATTTTAGCAGGATCCTGAGTGATGTAAACACACATTAATATTTGGTGAAACATTGTTGTGGTCTCAGTTTTTAATCGTGTCACTGTTTTCTTTCCAATTCACACACTGAATTAATTAGTAAATAGAAAAGTAACAAAATATGTTTAAGGAGATTCATCAGTAATAATAGCTAATCTAGAACATAAAATGAAAAGTACCAAAATCATGCATTCTCTAAAGCATCTTCCACTCTGTTTTCATAACTTTCTTCAGAAGAGTGTGTGTGTATGTGCGTGCGTGTATGTGTGTGTGTGTGGGGGGGGTGTTAGTGGTGATAAGCATTCTGTATTCATATTGCACTGCATATTCCTTTTGAACTAAATAGGTTCCACTAATTTTATGGATCTTAGAAGTGAAATAAGTTGAAGTAATTATTCATAACTGGAATAAATCTTATCTGTTGATATTATGTATATCATGGTGGCTTCAAATAATTCAGAAGCAAAGTAGCAGAATTGATATAAATTCTTCAAGAGGAAAATATAAAATACAAATATCTAGGGATTTATGTAAATCTCCAAATTAGACATATATTTAAACTAAGTCTGTTGTTTTAGGTGCCACTGAGTAGAACATGATTCATAATAAGTTTATAAAGAATAGAAGTGATACTGTTCTATAGTATGCCATCCTCTCACTTCCTGACACACTAGAGACCATTACAGCAATCTTTGTCAACCAATTTCAAAAGGCAGCACGAGATGACAAAGCAAAATATTACAATGAAATGTGCAAGGAGTTGGAGTCGGAAAATCAAAAGGGCCGAACTCGCTCAGCATATCTTAAGCTCAAGG
>NW_006399784.1:7288777-7290180 GCF_000299155.1 Elephantulus edwardii | reverse complement strand
ATGCTGCCAATTAACCCAGTGGTGAGAATCTTTGTCTTCTTGATTTTGAGCAGAATCTTGCTTGCCTGGAATATTAATGATATTGTTCGATAACTTTCATACTCTGTTGGATCATCTTGCTTTGGAATGGGAACAAATAGAGATCTCTTCCAGTCAGTTGGCCAGGTGGTTGTCCTCCAGATTTCTTGGCACAACTTGGATGAGCACATCTAGGGCAGCATCTGTTTGTTAAAATACGTCAATTGGTATACCATCAGTTCTGGGGTCCTCGTTTTTTGCCAATCTTTCAGAGCAGCTTGATCTTCTTTCATCACCACAGGCTCTTGCTCATATGTGTTTTCTTTTTCCCCCCCATGAAATTCTTCTATTTCTGCCAATTCCTTTTGGTACAATGATTCTGTATACTCTTTTCATCTTCTTTTAATGCTTTCTGGATCATTTAATATTCTACCCAAAGCATCCTTAAGTGTTGCTATTCAAGGCCTGACTTTGCTTTTCAGTTCCTTCAACTTAAGAAATGCTGAGTGATTTTCTTTGATTTTCTGTCCCCAGCTCTTTGCACATTCCATTATAATACTTTACTTTGTCTTCACACGCTACCCTTTGAAATCTTCTGTTCAACATTTAATATCTTTATTTCTTCCCTTTGCTTTGGCTTTTCGGTGCTCTAGTGCAATACTCAGAGTCTCCTCTGACATCCATTTTGGTCTGTGCTTCCTCTTCTGTTTTGTAATGACCTTTTACATTTTTCCTGGATGATATTCTCTATATGCTGGTCTTCACTCATTAGTGTTCAATTTCTCAAACCTGTTCCTGAGATGGTTTTGAAATTTAGGTGGGATATACTCAGGGTCACATTTTGGTTCCCATGGATTTGATTTAATTTTCTTTACCTTCAGCTTGAACTTTCATTTGAGTAGTTGGTGGTCTCTTCCACAATCAGCACCTGGCCTAGTTTTCACAGCTGATATTGACTTCTCCAGTGGTTCTTCCCACAGATGTAATTGATCTAAAGTTGATGCATACCATCAGGTGAAATCCATGTATATAGGCTGTGTTTATGTTTCTTATAAAATGTATTTGCAGTGAATAAATGGTTGATTGTGTAAAATTCTGTCATTCTATCTCCATTTCCATTTCTTTCTACAAGTTCTTGTTTTTCAAATACTGATCCTTCTTCTCTGTTTCCAACTTTTGAATTTCAGTCACCCATTATTAATGTATCTTGATTACATTCTATCTATCTCTGACTGCAAAAGTTGGTAGAAATCTTTTATTTCCTCTTCTTTGTCTCTGGTGTTGGTGCATCTATCAGAATGACAGTGATATTCATTGGACTTCCTAGTATGTGTATGGATATTACCCATCACTCACATTATTGTATTTTAAGACAGATCTAGATT